>NW_012150030.1:1252227-1457883 GCF_000956105.1 Propithecus coquereli
CAGGAAACTTACGTTTTATAGTTGTTTTTTTAAGAAACAGGGACCCACTCTGTCACCCAGTCTAGAGTACAGTGGCAAGATCATAACTTACTGCAACCTTGAACTCCTCACTCAAGTGATGCTCCTGCCTCAGCCTCCTGAGTAGCTGGGACAATTGGTGCATGCCACTATATCCAGCTAATTTTTAAATTTTTTATAGAGAGAAAGTCTCACCATGCTGCCCAGCCATGCTGGTCTCAAACTCTTGGGCCCAAGACATCCTCCTGCCTTGGCCTCCCAAAGTGCTAAGATTAGAGGTGTGAGCCACCATGCCTAGGCAGGAACTTTATGATTTTTAACAATAAAATACAATACCATTCTAGGTAGGTGATAAATATATCTGTCATAGTCTAACTGATCTTCTCCTTTGATGTAAATAATGATCTGTCTAATACTAAAATAATAAGCACATTTCTTTCAGTTGTTAAAGCACTGACAATTTTTTGAAAGAAAGAAATATAATAATTCTGTATTATAGAACCAGCAGTGGGAATATATGTATCATAAGAGTGAAGAAAATATCAAAAAAATCTTTAATATGCAAAGCAGGGAGCAGTGCTAAAATATTGAGCAATTCTTGAGTACATATTTGTATATGATATCCAAATATAACCATTTGGCATCCTTACAAACCTACTACAAGGTCATTCTAGTCTTGTAGACTTGGAGTACTTGTAGTACTCAGGATTACCTGTAGTAGTTTTAAAAATGGCTTCACATGTTGGAGTTATTACACTGATTATAAAAAGGTATATATATATATCAGTTATAATGATCTAGGAGAATTTCTCTGATTTACAATTTGATACCAACTCCCCCCAGGACTAATGAACATTAAATAAATCATCTATGATCATTCTAATGTATAACTGCAGTCTAACTGTGTAGCTAAAAGCAGTTTCTACTTCCAGCCACAAGGCCCAACTTTGAAGATAATCACTGATGAAACATTCTAGGTAGACTCAGCAATGAGTAAAATGATGTAACATATCTGAGTCAGAAAGTATGACAAATGAATATTTTTGAATACTGGAAGCCTGAGCTTATCTCACAGAGAAAACCTCGACAACACTCGAACAAATAACTTTCCCATGAAATAGCATGCAGTATAGTTTTTGAGTGAGGGACTAAGCCTATGATAAGAAGTAACCATTTCAAACCACATTTTTACTGCATATAGTTGACTTGGGCGGGGCACTATTAGGACTCTGGTTCATTTGAATTGGTGTAAACAATACATGGGTTCTACTGTCCTACAGCTTCCATTCAGATGACTAAAGTCATGGGACTTTCAGCATAGCTAGCTGATGACAGTGCATACTATTTTGTCCCAAAATCCAGTTCAAGCCTGGACATACCAGTTAGACAGTAAGCTGTTTAAAGGCAAAGGACCAGGAATTGTACAGGTCTTGGTATATAGTAGGATATGAAAAAGTGTTTTTGAACTAAAGTTAAATGTGGAATATCTTAGAATTCATGCAATGCACAGGACTGCAGGATTCTGAGATGTTGTTTAACTCTCAGATTCTACTCGACTCAATAAACATTGCTTCAATTAAATGCAGGAATTGTGCTAGGTGCTGAGGACACCAAGTTGATAAGTCACAGTCCCTGCTGTCAAGAAACTCACATGATCCCTAATTCTTTGTCAGCTTGCTATGATCACATTTCCTTCCAAAGAATTTCTAAGCAATGCCTAGTGGATACAACCTTGGAGTTCCTTGGAACAGTTCAACAATCTCCAAATGATGACTCAGGCCAGATTGTATAACTCAGGTTTTGTCTGCAAAACTGAAAATGCTTCAGTACCTACCTAAATTTCAATGTTGAGGAATTCTTTAACAAAGACATCACATGTTAGGATTTAAGGTACACAATTACCCTTGGGTGAATTAAGCACTGACCACGACCGTTTCTTTACTCAAATGTTCTAATAACACAGTTAGAAATTGAGTGCAAAATGGCAGCTCAAATAAATGAACCAGAAAACCAACCTATCACTTTTCATTTTCACTAAATTAAGATCAAGAGAACTAGAATTATAAAAACATAAGGGTGCAAAACTCCCATGTACCTTTGCAAAAAATTACTTCTGTGACCTTTGGCTGTACAGTGACCTTAATAATGCAAGCACTGTTTTGAATGCAAGCATGTGGGAGGCATTTTCACCACTTTTGGTGACTTTAGGAGGCTTAAGAAATGTTTTTGCATTTATTGCATAAACTCACAAAACAAAGGAAGGGGCTTTCAAACTATTCAGTGAGAGTCTATAAAGTTTGTTTTTCAAAAATGTCTAACTACTGCTTACAGTTATAAAGGCCTGCTTTCCACCTACAAGTTGCCATTATCTCAAAGGTGAAATTTTAGCATATGACTAAAACTTCCTATAGCTACAGCTTCATGATTCAGCAGCAACATCAATAATTCATAGTGAGATCATAGGCTCTCTGTGAAAGGTAGTGACATACATGCCTTATGAAAGGAAGCTTAGGGCATATCGAGAGCATTTTGCATTAAGACTTGTGGCTTGTGTGGGTGTCAGATATTTGTCTCTCAGCTGGTAGGAGTGCAGAAAGATCCTTCTTTGGGAAAGGCTCCTTCAGAAAGGTGAATTTAGGTTGTCAGGCTGGGATTCACGTATGTGGTCACCAGCTCCCCACCTATCCCAGCTCTCCACCTATCCCAGCGCACAGTTTTCCGGAATTACACTGGGCAGGTGGGATGCCTTTCTGCTTTTAGTGGAAAAGATTGCAGCTTGGTTCCCTGCCATCACTAAACACAAATGTGTTGGTTTTTCTTTTTTGAGCTTCCAACCCTTGCAACCTTCCAAAAATAAATCAAACCAGCCATCAGGGCACCGAAATAATACTACTACTAATAAGCAGCTTTGCCTAGACTTATACAAACAACACTTCTGAGGTAAACTTTGCCCCAGAGGTCTGGAGACACTTTTCTTTATGTAATCTCGCTTACTAATAATTACTAGACTTGGGTGCATTAACCCTAGAAATAGATTTTAATAGCCACACCTTAAAACAAACGACATGAAACGGTCATTTTTTTTAAAAAGTGCACCAACTAGAAAAACACTTGGCAGCCTGCTTGGACCCAAGCTGGAGACAACTCCTGCCACTACGAAGCCCTCCACTCCAAAGGGCCCCCACCAATACGGCAAGAGCGCCCTCCGGGGACCCCGCCTTCCTCCCTCTCGCGGCACCAGCACCGCGCGGTCTTCTTCCCTCGGGTCACCTCCCGCGTGGCTCCTCCCCCTTCTGCTCCTCTTAGCCTAGTTCCAGGAGCTGGGGCCAAATTGCCAGAGCAGGGCTGATTTGCATAGCCCAATGGCCGCGCCGTATGCAAATGAAGCGGGAGGTGGTTGGCTGAAGGTTGGCAGGATAACTCCGGCGAGCGGGGCCCTTTGTCCTCCAGTGGCTGGGAGGCAGCTGCCGGTTTCGTGTCACAGCCGGTTGGCTAGACGAGAGCCCTAGAGCCAGCGAACGAGCGAGCGGGGCGGGAGAGGAGTATTGTGCGGCGGCGGCAGCGGGCGCTGGAGGAGGAGCCCGGGCGGGCGAGGGGAGGCCGGAGAGTGCTGGGGCCGGAGCTTGCCGCGCGGCGCGGGTGAGCGAGTGCAGAGAGCAAGCGCCCGCGCGCGCACGGTGGCAGGAGCAGCCCGCACGCCGCGCTCTCTCTGTGGGCGACCTGCAGTTGCAATATGACTTTGGAAGAATTCTCGGCTGGAGAGCAGAAGACTGAAAGGTAAGTCGGTCTGCTTACCGGACCGAACTCCTCTTTTGCTCCCCGTGCACCCCAGTGCAGTCGGGCTGTGGATGGTTTGCAGGAGAGCGAGCGGGAAAGTTTGCAGAGGGCACCTCCCAGGGGCGCCCGTGGGTGGAAAGAACTTGCCCCCTAATCCGGCCGAGCCCCGCCGGGGGCCTTTACCAAGGGCAGAAGTGGCCGTCGCTGCCCCTGCGGCTCCCGCGGCTGGCAGCCTGTGGCAGTGTCCTCTGGGAGGGTGGCGGGGGGCACTCTTGGGGCTCCTCACAGGGGCTGCAAGGGGTCCTGGAGGGTGACGGAGCTGGGGGAGCTCCGGGCTTGCGGAAAGCCCGGGTGCACGATGGTGCTTGCACTCGGGAGGGAGGGAGAGTCGGCAGTGATGCAGGTTTGGGGGTACCGACGGCCCCAAGGGCACCCGGACTGACGGGACCCCCTCACCTTTGCCCGCGTGTAGGATGGATAAGGTGGGGGATGCCCTGGAGGAAGTGCTCAGCAAAGCCCTGAGTCAGCGCACTATCACCGTCGGGGTGTACGAGGCGGCCAAGCTGCTCAATGTGTAAGTGGGGCCCTTGCGTGTCCCCTGGCGGCACCCCTCCCCACCCCCTGCAGCGCCGCCTTCGGCCGCTTTCCGTCTGCCCCGGTGGCTGCCTGCCCCAGGGGAGCGAGCTAGCCGGGTGGCGACCCCCGGGGACCCGGGCGGGGCTGCGGGCGCCCACGCGGGCGGATCGTGGCCCCGTGGTCACTGGCCCCTCCCGTTGCCCCCAGCGACCCCGATAACGTGGTGCTGTGCCTGCTGGCGGCGGACGAGGACGACGACAGGGATGTGGCTCTTCAGATCCACTTCACCCTGATCCAGGCATTCTGCTGCGAGAACGACATCAACATCCTGCGCGTCAGCAACCCGGGCCGGCTGGCCGAGCTCCTGCTCCTGGAGACCGACACGAGCCCGGCGGCGAGCGAGGGCGCCGCGCAGCCCCCGGACCTGCACTGCGTGCTGGTGACGGTAAGAGAGTGCGGGAAGGAACCAGGCAAGGAAGGGAGCCAGGGCGGTCTCCTGACTGCAGATCTGGAATGGGTGGAGGTCAAGAGAGTTCTTGCCTTTGCCCCACTGATGAGCGGCTGGACTTTCAACCGAGATGTACTAGTTTCATCATCAGGATTTTCTCTGGTACAGAACATGTCTAAGCATGTTGGAGGCTGCCAGCAGCGGAAGAGATCCCTAGATCCCTGTGAGTCAGCAGTCAGCCCAGCTACTCCCTACCTACATCTGCACTACCTCCCGTGACTAATTCCTTTAACAGGGCAGATTAGATAAAGCCAAATAAATTCCTGGCTCACCCCTCATTAAGGAGTCAGCTTCATTCTCTGCCAGTCACAGCTAAAAATAGAAATGGTGTAGGAGACAGACCTTATTCTCTAGAAATACATTGAGAGGATAGAGTGGAATTTTTTTCTTTGCAATCTTGCATTTTTTTCATCGGACCTTTTTTTTCCTGATAAAAACCTTTGGTAGGTAGATCAATTGTGTTTTCATAGGTAAGTGTGCTGCCTTTGTCTTCTAAATTTTACTCCTTTTTGATGGGGGCAGTGGCAGCCTAATTATTTTGCTAGTCCTGAAAAGTACTGCTCTGTCTTTTGGGAAGACAACTGTGGCAATTCCAATTAACTGCTGCGGACGTCTCATCTCATTGTACACGCAGCACGGAAATCTTTCCCAAGACTTTCACTCAGGGCTCTCTGCCACTCAGGGCTCTCTGTCAGGGTACACAAGATACTCTCATGCAAAACTGAAAGGATATCACGCAAACATGTATGTGGCTCATCGTGGATGGTTAGTGTTCAGTCTTTGCAGAGTGTAGTTTAATAGATAATTACCCTTAACAATTTTGCAGGAAACCCAACTACCTAGGAGAAACTTTATTTTTTGTGCTTGTAACTTGTCTCCCTGTCACATAGCCAACAAATAGAATGTTCAAGTGTCTTCCCCTTCAAAGTAGTATAATTATTAGCAAATGCTGATTTTTTTTTAATAGTTTATTTTTCTAAATTTGTTCCCAGAATCCACATTCGTCACAATGGAAGGATCCTGCCTTAAGTCAACTTATTTGTTTTTGCCGGGAAAGCCGCTACATGGATCAGTGGGTTCCAGTGATTAACCTCCCTGAACGGTGATGGCATCTGAATTGAAAATAACTGAACCAAATTGCACTGAAGTTTTTGAAATACCTTTGTAGTTACTCAAGCAGTTACTCCCTACAATGATGCAAGGATTACAGAAACTGATGTCAAGGGGCTGAGTGAGTTCAACTACATGTTCTGGGGGCCCGGAGATAGATGACTTTGCAGATGGATAGAGGTGAAAATGAAGAAGGAAGCTGTGTTGAAACAGAAATACAAGTCAAAAGGAACAAAAATTACAGAGAACCACGCAGGAAGGAAAACTATGTATTAATTTAGGATGGTTGAGTTACATTAAAATAAACCAAATATGCTTTGTTAAAGTTTAAATGTGCAGCCATAGTTTGGGTATTTTTGGTTTATATGCCCTCAAGTAAAAGAAAAGCCGAATGGGTTAATCATATTTTAAAACCATATTTTATTGTATTTTGATGAGATGTTAATTCTCAAAAGTTTTATTATAAATTGTACTAAGTTATTTTATGACATGAAAGGTTATTTATGCTATAAATTTTTTGAAACAATGCCTACAATAAACTGATATGGAATAATTGCATAATTTCTCAATGTGTGCTTTTGTTTCTTTTAGCTTGGACATTATTAACATATTTTACGGATGCTTTGCTCTATACTAGGTCCAAAGTCAGAAAAACAGGTGATTTAAGAACATCTGGGGTTGCTGTTAGGGAAACATGATTAGAGATTCGCATTGCAAACTTTGAATATTACAGTTCAATGATATTAGTGCTGTAATAAAATTATATGTAAAATGTTGAAAAAGCAGCGAGTGGCCAAAGCTACCTACAAGACCAGTGAAGTTTTTACTGAGGAAAGATCATTGTATTTGGGTCTTAAAAAATGAGTTTCCTTTTCCTAGCTAGAGAGGAAAGGGAGATTGCTAGTAGCTGCACTAGTTTGTGCAAAGGTGTGGAGGCCTGAAAGATCACAACGTGGTCAGGGAACACAGAGTGATTCTGTGTGTGCCTCTGGTGTGGAAAGATAAGGGAGAGATATAGCTGCAAAGGAAGGTGGGGATTAGGCCCAGGCTATGAAGGGCATCCTGCGTCACCCTTATGCATTTGGGCTTCCTTCTGTAAACTTCGGGCAGATAGCAGAGGCCTTCACAAAGGAAGTGGCATGATCAGTGTTCTAGAGGCTGTGAAAGCTGGTGATTGGGATGAGGGGCTGTAGGTAAGAAGTCCAATTAGGAAGTGACTAAGAAACCAAGACAGAACCATATTTACCGAGCAAACAGGGAAGTGGCCTGGCAGTCTTCTGATGCCCTTAGTCTCTCCCTAGAGCTTTGTAGCTTCTAGCTGAACATTTCTACTATGGTTCCAAAGGGTCTGGTTAAATTAAATTATATCAGATGGGAGACATGGCAGAAAAGAAAGAAGCAAAAGAAAGGCTTTAGCACAACAATCATCTTTTAGCTGGAATAGTCACTTAACAATTAACTGCAACAATTTCATCTAGTTGTAGCCAAAGAAAGCAAAAATGCTTACTAAGGCAAGGCCTAGTATAGCTTTGGTCCATAGGATTCTTCTTTGCCTACTTCTCAAACCATACCCCCATGGCTCCTCTGCCATCTGTCTCCCAGCCTTGTCATGACTACATACAATCAGGAGAAAGAGAAAAACCAACCAATACCAATAACTCCAAGCTTCTGCATATCTTAGGAATAACATAGGCCCATAAGCCCTTCACCTTGCAATTAAGTTTCTGTTTTTCCACATCTGCTAGAAATGTGGGTTTTAGGCCTTGTTTAGGCCTGTATCCTTTTTTTTAAGCCAATGCCCAATCTGAAATATAGCTGGTATTTAATAATTGTTTTTTATATAACCAAAAGATTGAGAGTGGTGAATTTTAAACAGCAGGATTTTTTACCCTCTCACTCAGGGAGTTTTTATCCTTTTTTACAACTGTTTGATAAAAACCATTGTGCAAAGATGAGTGAAACTAGGTAGGCAGAATGGAGAAAGCAGCTTTGCCTGGCGGAAAGCATGCTAGCAGCCAGTCTTGATTAATCCTCCGTCCTGCTTTCTTCATCTGTAAAATGGAGATCAAATTACCCATCTTGCAGAGTAGTAGCCTCTCCTACAATTCTGGAACCTCCTGGAAGGCAGGACTAATATCTGGTACTTGTAGCCCAGTAGTTGACACATGTGCCAGTAAGCAGTAGGTACTGAATTAATATTTGTTGAATAAATACCTGATTAGAAATAATGAATGTAAATTACCTGGCACATGATAAGTGCTCAATAGAGTGTCTATTATTAAAACCAGGTGATAACAAGAGGAAGAATTTTAAGACATCAGAGAGCTGTCCATTGCGTATAACATGTACGTTTATATATATCTATACCTTTAAAAAGGAGTTTTGTGAATCTCTTCAAATTTCATAATGCTTAGAGATACGAAGTAGTAGTAGTTATATATTCTTCAGACTGTTTTCTTTGAGGAAAATCTCAACAATTAATGCAATGCTGTTGTTTTTGTTTTTGTTTTAGGTTTTGACTGTTGTTTTTCTTTCCTGATTGAAAGTAACACAATGTTAACACACACAACATTGAAAAATCTAATCATGAAATGGTTAATTATAAACAAGTATAAAATTACCGGAATGGCTTCAACTCCAGTTGATATTAATATTCCTCACTGGTCCCCTTAAAAACCATTAAACCTACTTATTGCCAGCTAGGTAGAAATGTCACAACAAGAACAAAAATCCCCTCATCGACCTAAGGTGTGTTGTATGTTGAAAATTGGAAAATACCTATTTTTTCCACTGGCAACTTCACCTCAGTGCCATAAATAGCATTGCCTCCTCCTTTTTATAATTAACCAAGGCCCTCAGTAAGTTAAACTTTTATAATGACAGGATTCACGAAAGTAGTTAATCTCCTATAATACATACATTATTTCTGAAATTGAGAAAAGAGGGTCATTTCTAGGAAAGAGTTGTTTGTAAACTGTCAATTGAAAGTATTTCCAAAGCATGTTTTGAGATGCCTTACTGTAACCCTGGTGAAGTAATTGTTTCCTTAATTTTCTTAACTACATGGGTTAAATTTTATTCTTTGATATATGGTACAAGGCTGCAAGCAGTGAGACATGTTTTCTTCACATGAACAAAACTTAATGGCATGATTTGACACCAAGCCAGGTCCCACAAATTAAGAATTGGATCTGTTTTTTTGTTTGTTCTTTTTTAAAGAAATATGGTCTCACTGTGTCTCCCAGGCTGGAATGCAATTGTAGAATCATAGCTCACTGTGACCTCAAACTCCTGGGCTCAAGCCATCCTCCTCCCTCAGCCTCCCTGGTAGCCAGAACCACAGGTGTGTACAATCACATCCAGCTAATTTAAATTTTTTTTTTTTTTTAAGAGATGGGATCTTGCTACATTGGCCTGGCTGGTCTTGAACTCCTGGGCTCAAGTGATCCTCCTACTTTGGCCTCTCAAAGTGCTGGGATTACAAGCATAAACCACCATGCTTGACATTCTTTTTCTTTTTAACAATCCTTTGATAAACATAAGAACTTCTGTGAAAAAGGTTGTATTCATGAAAACCACCAAGTAGGCTTATTTACTATAGGCAAAGGTGCTAGTTATATTGAATTCTATAAGAAAATCAGAAAAATATGCTGGCCTCAGGGAACTCACAGTCTAGTGAAGTAATGAGATATGTACATTGATACATATTGTCCAAAGCAGAAAATGTCCAGCAACATAAAAAAGGTCCAGAAAACTGTTATAGGAGTTCGAAGGATATAAATCTCTGGAGAATATATAGAGATAGAACGGAGAAAAGGCTGGACGCTCTCTGATCAGAAGCTAGCATTGTATTTTTCAACAGCACAAAAATACTTGATTGATTGAATATTGAATATAATTCTGCTAGGTGTGGCAGAGAATGCAAAGATGTAGCCTATGGAAGCACTTGTCCTTAAGAGGTTTATAATCTATAGCGAAATCATGATAAGCACATTTTTTTAAAAAAAGATAAGCACATTCATTCCTTTAATGCTATTTATTGAATGCCCATCATGTACCTGGCACTGTGTTTGGTTCCAAGGCTACAGAAGTGAAAAAGCATCTGCCTTCAAGGATGTGCACAATTTAGGAGAGATAACTGATACCTGTAATCCTGGGTGATAAGTGATAATGGGGTATATTCAAGACCTAAGTGTTCCTTCAGTCAGGGAACGTTTGCCAGGTTCAGTGAGACCCGAAAGATGAAGAGGTTTGCCAGGTGAACGTGAAGGGCATTTATTGTAGGAGGAAGAACTGCAGCTCAGAAGGGTAACAGATTCAAAGCATGTTTGAGCCTAGCTTCTGGGGGACAACAAGACTTACACAGGGCTTGCTACATGCTGAACACTAAGCATTTTACCTACAGCAACTCATTAGTGCTCACAACAATCCTGTGGAAGTAAGTGCTATTATTATCCCCATTTTGAAGGTGAAAAGACTGATGTACCGGGAAATTAATTCGCTCAGAATCATATTGTTAGTAAGTGGCCACACCAGGATGCAAACATGTTCTCCAATGATGGGTGACGAAATGAGAAAGATAGTAGGAACCAGAGCATGATTTTTCTGCAAGCCAAGCTTTTCTCTGCTAGGTGAGAGAAAGCCATTGAAAAATCAATGGTAGAGCTAAGAGAAGAGACAGGGTGCTGTCACCACCATGAGAGAGTCAAGGATAAGATGATACTACAGCTCACAAAGTCCTAACATGAGGATGGAAACTCGTAGCTGGGAGAAATTTGCTTCACACATGTTTAATAACTTTAAAAAAAAAATTGTAAACATTTAAACATGAGTAAATTTCTTAGCAAAATTCTGATTTCTATTGTTTTGAAAACTTCCTGTATGGTGACAATGGGTCCACATCCTGCATGGAGGCAATTGGCTGGAGCTGAAAGGAGGTCCCTCCCCTTTAGAAATTCCCACTTGCCACAGACCTCACCCCTCCCTATTACTGGCTTGCTGGACTCAGGTAGGTTCTCTCCCTAATCCTAAAAGGATTAGGCATCTGTGGTCCACCCTTCACCCCCATCCCCAACAATGACATCTCTCAGTCTGAGGCTCAGAATCTTCCTGTGTAAAATGAAGTGTTTGCACTGTCAGAATTTCTTACACTCTTCTGATGATTATAAGGCCTTGTGGTGCTTATTAAAAATACAGCTTCAACACCCCTTCCCAGAAGCTTTCCATTAAGTGAAGCTGGGAAAAGGCTAGTAATTTTTCTTTCTTTCTTTCTTCTTTTTTTTTTTAAGAGACAGCGTCTCGCTCTGTCACCCACGCTAGAGTGCAGTGATCCAATCATAGGTCACTGTAACCTCAAATTTCTGGCTCAACTGATTCTCCCACCTCAGCCTCCTGAGTAGCTGGGACTACAGGTGTGAGCTACTACATCCAGCTAATTTTTCTATTTTTTGTAGAGACAGTCTTGTTGTGTTGCCAAGGCAGAGAATTTATTTATTTTTTAATTTTTAATTTTTATTTAAAAAAATTTTTTTTTAGTGTCATTCTTGCGCAGGGACCATGCTAATCTTCTCTGTATCGTTCCAATTTTTAGTATATGTGCTGCCGAAGCAAGCACCAGAAAATTTATTTTTTAAATAAGTACTCAGGTAATTCTTACTATAAAGGAAGTTCGACAAACACCGCATGCTCTCTTGGAGTTCTTCCAGCTGAAGATTCACAGAGACACTCTTTACAAATCTCAGGGGTTAAGGAGGGAGAAGCTTCCACTACATGATCAGTTCCCAGTCTCTCTTGATGTCACCTCATCAGGAGGAATGCAGATTTCTCTGTAAAAGTTGCAGGGATTCCCAGGGAAGAGGTGTACCAGAACCATTTGCTATCTGGGGACAGAGTTAGAATTTATTAGTTAACTAAGGTGCAAGAACCACAAGAGGTGGGAAAGTCCACAAACAGAATGGTTCTTACCTCTCCTTCAACTGGCAGATCAACAGATCTCTTATGAACTAGACACAGTGCCCCGTACTTTGAAGACCAGGAAGAAGCTGATCAGCATGATAAAAACAATCTGTTATTGTTATACAAGGAGTACTGCTCAGTGTCAGACACATAGTAGGTGCTGGGAAGTAAGTGGGGTTTCTATTTATCTCATATCCACTAGTATTTTCTTTCTTACAATGGGCTTTCACATTTATTAATTCATTTGATTCCCTGCTAAGCAAATGAGTCTCAGCGAGGTCAAGGAATATCTCGAGGGTCCCATGGCAAGGAAGTAGAAGAATCAGAATTTATTGCAAACTCAGTTCTCTTTATACTAGACCTGTCTCTCAAGAGGCTAACTGGAGAGAAGAGATTTGCCTGAGGTAGGATGAAACTAATTTAATCTTTTACTTTATCCATTAAGTGGGACAGAGCCTCAGGAAAACTAAAAGCTAGGAGGAGAGATTTCTAAGAATTGTTCTTTTTCATCTTAGAACTGGAAAAGTTCTAAGGATCACTGTAAAAACAATCACCGTGTCCTTCTGTGCTTTTATTGCTAACATCTTTTTTAGACTTAAGGAGCTGAGAAAGAATTTATGCAGAAAAGCAGCAAACTTTCTCAGTATCATCACTTAACACACCATTATATCACCATATTGTAATCTTAGGACCATCGAAATAAGCACTCAGCAAGAAATGGCTCACCTGGAGAAGAGTCTTCTATTTCATTTTGCTTCTTTGTGTAACTTTTAGGGACAGGGCTGACAAAAGCTAAAGAATAAGAGCATAGCAGTTAAGACAGTCGGCTTTGAAAGTCAGAAAGAACTGGGCTCAGATCCTGGATCCTAGAATGGGGAAAAATTAGTGTGACTTCTCTAAGCCTCAGTTATTTCTCCTGTAAAGTGGAGAAAATAAACAAGGCTTATGTCACCGGGTGGTTGTGAAAGTTAAAGGAAACAATGCCTGGAAAGCACTTAGAAGCACTCACTATATGTAACCTAATAACAATCACAGCTCCCACGAGTTGGTGATTTTCTATGTATATGTGTATGTATGCTATGCAATTATTCTATGTTTGCAAATTTGAGGGTTATATAAGTAAAAAAGAAAACTACAGTAAACTACATAGCCCAATATGTCTGAGTACAGCTAGACACCATTCAATTAAATTATGTTCATTTTCATTAATCTAGTTTCTCCTCTCCATTCCCATTAACTTAATTTAGCTCTTTCTCTCTCATTTGGACTATTGGAACAGTTTCTGTTCAAAATCAAGAACTGAGCACATACTATGTGCCAAGAACTGCTCTAGAGCTTCCTACATAAAGATGATTATGGTACAGTTTCACCTGCAGTCCGGGATAGGAAGTACAGGAAACTAACACTCAGATAATTTTCAAGTGTGGTGTCATGGCAAGTTTGGGCATGCACACTGTGTGCGTGTGTGTGTGTGTGTGTGTGTGTGTGTGTGTGTAGGGTGGAGGTCAGAAAGCCTTCCAGGAAAAGGTGATGTTTTACGTGAGTCTGGAAGCATGATTAGGAGTTCATCAGGGAACAAGGGTGTGGCGCAGTGGGACTCTTGTAGTCTGTGTGTTTACTATAGGATTAAGTGTTAAGGAAGGAATTGGACAAAGGCAGGCTGAAAAGGTGGATAGAGACAGATCACAGAGGGACCCATGGCCTTCTCAAGAGTGTGGACTTTGCCCTGCAGGCAATGAGGAGGCACTGAGAATTTTATGTAGAAAAAAGTTCCAAATTTGAGTGTTCCGTGGTTCACAATTCTCAAATGGATTCAATTGCCTAGGCCAGTGTGCTAGAAAGGATTTGAGGGGAGCATAATACAAAGGGACAGCTATTTATTGTTCTCGTCTATCCTGCTCCCATCCCTCTTCCTCTGCTAATCTTTTTTTTTTTTTTTTTTTTTGAGACAGAGTCTCACTCTGTTGCCCGGTAGAGTGAGTGCCGTGGCGTCATCCTAGCTCACAGCAACCTCACACTCCTGGGCTCAAGCAATCCTCCTGCCTCAGCCTCCCGAGTAGCTGGGACTACAGGCATGCACCACCATGCCCGGCTAATTTTTTCTATATATTTTCAGTTGTCCGATTAATTTCTTTCTATTTTTAGTAGAGACGGGGTCTTGCTCTTGCTCAGGCTGGTCTCGAACTCCTGAGCTCAAACGATCCGCCCACCTTGGCCTCCCAGAGTGCTAGAATTACAGGCGTGAGCCACCGCACCCGGCCTCTGCTAACCTTTCTTAACAGCCCTCACCCCAGCGGCAAGGGCAGATTTGTCCTGTAAGCCTGCCTGGCCAATCCTCCTCGGCATGGTGATTGGTCCAGAGATAGACATGTGACTTCAGCTGGCCAATCAGAGCCCTTTCTGAGACTTTTCTGCCAGAGTAGGGAATCTCTTCCAGAGTTGGGTTGATAAAAGTGTCTACCATTGATAGAAGTGGCTACCATGCTGGCAGCCATCTTGCCTGCCACAGAGAATAAGTCTATACAAGATAAAAGGGCAGGGTCAGGCACAGTGGTGCATGCCTAACCTATGGTCCCAGCTACTGGAGAGGCTGAGATAGAAGGATTGCTTGAGCCCAGGAGTTCCAGTACAACCTGGGCAACATAGCAAGATCTTGTTATCCCCCCCAAAACAAAACAAAACAAACTAATAAATAGAAAAAAGGGCAGAGAAGAAATCTGGAAGCAGAGTTTCAGCATTCAGTTGTACCTGAAGTCGGGCCCATGGATTTTCAGTTATATGCTTAGTTTTGTTTGCACCCCAAAATATGGTGGACTGAGGGATTTCGGGAATGTGAGACTTTCAATGCTAAAACTGAGGTAATTGGTATGCTAATGCCAGGGGGCAAACATAGAGGCTGGGGTCTAAACAGGAGGCTTTTGTTGAGTCGGGGGATGACATGGACCTGAACTTGTTACAGCTGATGAAGAAAGTAGGAGACAGATTTAAGTATTTGGGAAATCAAATAGGTAAGACTTGGTGATCAGTATAAGGAATGAGGGGTAATTCTTAAATGCCTCTTAGATTTCCAGCTCAGGTAATTTAGTGATAATAGGCAGGGGAGATGGGTTTAGTCTTGGACTCATTATGTTTGAGGTCCTTGGTGACTATATGTTAAAAATGTCCAGTAGGCAGTAGGATAGATAAATCTGATGCTTAGACAAGAGATTGGGGCTGGATGTTTCCATCTGGGAATCCTCATCACGTAACAGCTCTGAGGGGGGAGTCAACTCCCCAAGAAGAGTGGGGAAAGTGGGAAGAACAGCAAAGGGCCGGGGATAGAAACTCAGAACTGAGGGTGGAAATTTAGGGGACAGATTTTGGAAGAGGAGACAGGAGAGTCTCGAAAAGGAGAGTCTAGTGTCCCAGAAGCTGGTGGTACAGAATGGTGAGTTTAATGCAAGAGAATGAGTCACACTGTCAAAGGGGTCCATGAAGCAGGGACCGAAAGGCTTCACTGAATTCGAAAGTTAGGAGTTCACTGGTCATTTTGCTTGGTGACATCAGTTTCATTACCGTGGTGGGAGTAATAGCCAGATTGCAGTCCTTTGGGAAGATGGGAGACGGCAGGGAGACCATTCATTGGAAAATCTTGGTAAAGACAGAGAGAAGAGGATAAGGGAATAGCTGGAGGGCTTGGCCTTGACAGAGGTGAGGGGTGGCGGGGAGGAGGGTGGGTGTTGCTTCTCAGCCTGTGAGTCTGATGGAAGATATCTGGATCAATGCGATTAAGACACCCATCCATGTGTCTCCATCACACCATCTGAGTATCTTCCCATTGGATTCCCATTGGATGTGGGGAGAGAGAAGGTTCAAGAATTTAGGCCAGATGACCCAATGTTTTTTTGATGGAGAAGGCAGGATTACTTGCACAGTAGAAAGGAGATAAATAGGGTGTGAGGTTTAAGGAGGGTCACAAGGGTTTGGAATAGAGAAGGAGTTGAACAAGGACAAATATAATAATAGTGAAATACCACTGCCCCCCATACTACAGTTTATTCTCCTGTTTATCCTAATTATCTTCGTGATAACAAATGTTATCACGTCAAGATGTCAAGTCCCTGTTCAAAAATCTCTACCAACTATCCCCTTCTCCTATATAATGATTTGGCCCAACCTTCCTTCCCAGCCTCAACCACTTTCTCCTCCCTATACTTCTGTCATGGAGATCTCTGTTTCCCTGACACCCTTGGCTTCTTTAGAATCTAGGGCTTTGCACACACTATTTTCACTGCTGACAATACCTTTTCCCTATTCTTTACCAGCAAACTCCTGCTCATCCTTAAAAGCCCAACTAATAGGTTTCCTCCTCTGTGAAACCTTTTCTGACTCATTCAGGCAGAGCAACTTAATATAATAGCATTTAACACATCGCATAATAATGTATCTGTTTACCTCCTACTCCTATCCCCCACTACCCCCACCCCAACTATCCTGGGAGATCCTTGTCTTTCCGGGTTTATCCTACCACAGTTTTAGTAGGAGCTACTCACTCCTAGTAGGAGCTCAACAAGTGAATGAAATCCTCTTTGATCTGCTTCTATAAAAAAAATGCCCTGTCATTCACATTTAATGTTTGAGTGGGGTATTTTTCTTTTTTTATATAGTTATGTTTTATGAACACATAAGGTGTCGTTGACAAAGTTTGTCGAAGAACTTTGCTCACTTAATTTTATTAGTTGTAGGCAGTCAATATTCAAAATACCTTTCTACAATTCATTTTTCCTTAAAAATTCTTTCCAGTCCTGCTGATGAGTCAGTAGCTGAAGTATCAGGAAGTGATTCTTTAAATATCTTTTAAATACCTGTAATTATACACAGCAAACCCACATACCCTTCTCTGACTCCATACCCTGGACTTTGGTTTTTCTCCTGATTTCCAATTCAAGGAGGGAAATGTAGAATAACTTGGAGATGGCAGGAGAGTTGTTCTCCTCTCTCAGATTTATATAAAATTTAAAGCTAGAGGAAATATTACAAATAACCTAGCCTAAATCTTTTTTTTTTTTTTTGAGACGGAGTCTTGCTCTGTCACCCGGGCTAGAACGCAGTGGTGTCATCATAGCTCACTGCAACCTCAAACTCCTGGGCTCAAGCGATCCTCCTACCTCACCCTACCGAGTAGCTGGGACTACAGGTGCATGCCACCATGGCTGGCTAATTTTTCTGTTCTTTGTAGAGACGGGTCTCACTATGTTGCTCAGGCTGGTCTCAAACTCCTGGTCTCAAGGGATCCTCCTACCTTGAAGGCCCCCCAAAGTGCTGGGATTACAGGCGTGAGCCACTGCACCCGGCTTAAATCCTTTTTCTTTCTTTAATAGATGAGGAAACAGACTAGAAGTCATAGTGTTCTAAGGTCACACGACAAATTAGTGGCCAACAGACCAGAACATACATGTCCTGATTCCAAGATATGTATTCTTTCTCTTACATCGTCTGGCTACTATGCAAAATGCAGGGTGTTTTTTTTTTTTTAAAGCATATCAAATGTACTTCTGGATCTCTTAAAGCTTCTATTTCCTCATATGTAAATTAGGGATAATAATAGTAGCTATCTCCTGGATTTGTTGTGAGAATTAAAAGAATAAATACAAAATGCTAAGAATAATACCTGGTAATACCAAATACCTGCAAAATCCCACTGTTTATTTGTATTATTAAGGCCCAGGATATTATACTTTTGGCTACTAAAGAACTTATTTGCTTATCTTACCTTACTTGATGGATTTTAAAATTCCCAAAGCATTGTCTTTTTTTTTTTTTACCTCCCATTCAAACCATGTTACAATTATGAAAACTGTCCATGGGCTGTAGAATCTGGCTGACTTAGGTATATGCTCTTAGGATTTGCAGCTTTTAGTTGTAGGATCTAGCATAACCTTCTTAACTTCTCTGGGGCTCAGTTTTCTCATCTGTAAAATGGGGTTAAATTATATCTACTTTCCTTTAAAGAGTTTTTGTGAGGCTTAAATGGGAGAACACATGCAAAATGCCCAGCCTGGTGTCTGGAATTCAATGTTGGGTCCCTCCGTTCCCCACTGCCTTGTGCAAATGTCTATAAATACTCGCAGATGTTCTATGGCCCATATTGAAAGGCATATACTTCACTGATGTCAGATCTAAAAGGTTTATTTAGAACAAAGCACTTCTAATGCATTGGCATGGGAAAATATTTCAAAGTTAAAAGTAGAAATGTGAACCTGACTGCTCTACATAGATAAATCTCTGAGTGAGGCTCTCAAAGGGGATGCTTGTCTTCGGACATAGTGTAAGGCTTCTTTACAATTTTTGCCAATTCCAAGTAGAAGCTGTGCTGTTACATACTTCCATGTAAAAAAATACAAATTGGCTCTAGCATAACCTTCTTAACTTCTCTGGGCCTCACTTTTCTCATCTGTAAGATGGGGTTAAATTACATCTACTTTTAATTTAAATTTCTTAGTTTACTTTTAATTTAAATTTATTTTAGAAGGAAACTTTATATCACAAGGTACTAGTTCTAGTTTTCTTAATACATATAAATAACTATACAATTAGTAAGTTAGAATATTAATATGGGTACTACCTAAATCTCACGTGCCATCCTTTACTCAAAGTTGTCCTTACCTTGATCCCAGGGGACATTAATGACCAAGTCTGTCAGCTCCTGGCTCAGAGGAGGTAGCACTGCCCACATTTGTTCAGGGAGTGACAGCTTTAGGCCTGCCCCAGTACACAAACTTACAGATCCACAGGGCCCTTGTGAGGTCACACGGCTAACATCCTCTGTTAGGACCAGATTTAAGGTCTTTTAGTGGATGAAGCCCTCCTATCACTAAGCAGGGTGTGTGTATGGAGGGGTGAGGGGTGATTGGTTTTAAGATTAGAAGTAGCAACTTGCACACAGATGTCTCAGCTGTGAATTTCCCAGACTTCCAAACCTGGCATCTTCCCATTATGGATCTCAACCATTTCAATTACTTGCTTTCGTCATTGAACAGATCATTCAGGAGAATTCAGAGAGTATAGGAGCGCTTCATATGTAAAATTAATTCTCAATGATGCCTAAAACTTCACTATTAACTTCCATCGCTTTGTGCTAAGCATTGCTCTCGCCAGAGTTCTATTTTTTAGTGCCAAAGGACTTCTGTAGACCAATGCATTAAGTCGTCAGCACTTTAGCATGAATTTGCTTGGACTGCATTTTTCTCCAGGATAGAGAAATACTGGTTTCCGAAAAAAATTGATAGTTGAGGTGAGGGTTCCATAGCCTAACTGCCCGTTTGCCCAGGTTTGGACTACAGTTTAATGGTCTTAATAGGTTTGAATGACTCAGATAAGGAGATAGTAATTGGGGCCAGGGGGCTCATGTGAAGGCAAAAGTTATTTGTCACTCACAGTGGCGAAGGGGTAGAGTAGCAAGAAGGGCCATGATCTGAAAACAAGCCAAAGGCACTGGCCACACCAAGCTGTGCAAAGATGGCCAGAGTGACGATGGGACCAGGTTCTACAAATGTGATCAGAGCTGTGCTGGGAAAGATTGTAAACCTGGGCATAGGAGTGAGGGATACGTCTGCAAGACTGTCTACCCGGCCCTATATAAGGCTTATAGAGCCCCAAATGAAAAGGCTTGGCTTGAATACCCATGTGTTTATGTGTCACTGACCCTCCTGCCAAGAAAAACTGATCATGGCCCACATCCAGAAGAGCTGAAAGGCCAGGTGACATGTGTCTCCACACCAAGCTCCCACCACTCCCTGCAGGCTCCAGCTTTCTTTTCTTTCTTTCTCTTTTCTTTAAAACTTTTTTTTTAAGACAGAGTCTCATTCCGTCGCCCAGGCTAGAGTGCATATAGCTCACAGCAACCTCAAATTCTTGGGCTTAAGTGATTCTCCTGTCTCAGCCTCCTGAGTAGCTGGGACTACAGATGTGTGCCACAACACCTTGGCTAATTTTTCTATTTTTTTGTAGAGACGGGGTCTCACTCTTGCGCAGGCTGGTCTGGAACTCCTAGCCTCAAGCGATACTTCTGCCTCAGCTTCCCAGAGTGCTAGGATTGAGTTTCTTGTTCATAACATTAAGGCAGTGTATGTATCACATGCATCGTTTACTTACACATTCCACCCCTCTCAGCTTCATGATCCTCACTCCTGCCACCTTTGAAAAAGTCTCCCCTACCCAATCCCATCCGCTATCCCAATACAGCTATCCTCCACTGAGTCACAATGACTTCCGTACTTGGTCAGAACTGGTGAAGTGCTTGCATCAGTTGTGGCCTATTTTTCATAACCAAAGTATCTAAATTCTTCAGTTCTCTACTAGAAAGGGCTGAGTGACTATCTTTTGCTCCCACCCTTTGTGAGTGCGTGAACATTGGTTCTCAGATGTGGGGCCATCTCTGTAGCCTGCCCGGTTCACAAGCTGGTGCTCATGGGCTGCCCTCACCTAGTCTCTGTGGGAATCCCAGCCCCGGGGGGAGGGGCAGAGGAGTCAGGGTCCCTTCTGCAAACACACAGTGAATGTGAGTCACCAGGAGTCTAATGATCTTTCCACTTGTTATCTGTTTCCATGGTCACAGCTGGGTCTCAGCATGGGAAACAGTCCTCCACAGGTCGGCAATCGGTATGTCACTCCTTAACTGCTTCTGCAGCCTCCTCGTTGCTTACAGGACGGGCGAGTAGTATGGGGGAGACCTTCCGCACACTAGCTTCGAGGCCACTTTTCTCCTCCTCTCATCCCCCAAGACTTCATTCCAATGCGCACTGTGTTTCTTCTTCATCGTCAGACTCAGCTTAAACGTCGCCTCCCTTGGAAGCCTTCTCACAGGGCTTCACTGATGTGGAGCTACTCCCTTCTTCCTCCAGGCTCCCACAGCACTCTGTGTTCACCTGAGTTATGGCGCTTGTCGCAGGATACTGTAATGATTAGTTTATATACCTGTCATCCCCACCCTCCTTGCTCTGGGACTGTGAGCTTCTCACGGGTCGGTGTGTGTCTTATTCATTTGAGTGTCACCAGAGCCTAACTCACAGCACCTTCCTCCTGGCAGGTGCTCAGAAAATGTTAACTGAATGAATGAAGGGAAAAAGGAAGAGAAACGGCCTTTTATTAAGTTACTGAGCAAAACACAGGCAGACGATACAATGAGGCACTGATCCAGTAAAGAAAGCAATAGTGCTTTTAATGGAACTTCTTTCAAATCTGTGAACATGCTAGCTGTGAAGTGAATACTTTTTTCTTTCCATAGGACAGATATCCAAACGATCACAGTGTTAAGGTTAATAAGATGCTGGACAGATGAGTAGCCAAGAATGTTAACAAATAACAAAATCTCATCAATGATATATCAAATGCAAATTTACTGAGACATCAAGAGAATATGTTTATAGTTACATGGCTAAAAACAAGACATTATTACAGGAACCAAGTCCATAAAACTAGGAAAAAAAGTACTGTATACCAAAAAGGCCTTTTATAAGCTATTAAATGAGCATACGTTATAGACAAACCAATTTTATATCTGAAGCAGCTTATAGCACCAACACGTTGGCAGGACCAGCAGAGGGCTAGGGTCACTGGACCGAAGCATGTGGGAGCAGGAAGGGATCTCAGCCATTGTCTACTTCCAGCTCCTTGTTTTACAAATGGAGAAATGGAGGCCCAAAGAGATGAAGTGCCTTGTCCAAAGTCACACGACACAGAATTGACTAGAAAAATGATACAGCACTAAAATCCAAGCCATTGACTTCAGGTAAGTGCATGCACCCTCTCTCTCTCTATATATATATACACACAATTCTATTTGATTTGATGTATTATTCTATTTGATTTGATGTATTTTTTTCCTATTAACAGGTCTAGCATAAAAGAAATCAATACAACCCATAATATAGTCTGGCATTATATTTATTTCATTGATAAATGACTGGCATGTAAAGTAACACATACTGCACATGTAATTCATTTCTTGGGCCTATATATATCTTAAATCAAAATTCAGAGTAATCAGTCAGATGACACTATCTTAGTTATAAATTGGTTGAGAAGGTGGCATTTGACGAGAAAATTTGGCACATCCTCTACTATGTAAGCTAACCTATGCCTCAAAATTACTAAATCATTGCTATAAAGTTTCGGTTTTTTTTCCTGATAGTTTAAGAGATTAAAGTATAAAAATAGTCCAAACAGGGAGAAAGCAAAACAGGTCTTTCCTTTAAAAGGTACGTTTGGCACTTTTCATTTTAATAAGGTAAGTACTTTAAAAACCTTTTTTTTGTTTTGTTTTAGGAAAAAAAAGTATTTAGCTACAACCCATAGTTTGTGAACCACCTGGTATATAAAATATTTTCCTATTAAAAAATGTGTTCCTCTAAAATACTTGTAGTCATGAAATCCTGCCATGGTCCTGAGGCCTCAACTGGACTGATGATTTATGATGAACAAAAATATAAGAATGAAAAAAAGAAAGAGATCACCGTTAACAGAAACAGCATTAAAGGCAAAGTATATTGAACATATTTAAATAGTTCCATGAAAATGAAGCCAAGACATTGTATGTATACATGTGAGTAAGTATGTCATTATAGTGGTAGTTGGAAAAAATAACACACACTGGGCATTTATCATTATCGTAAACCAACTGTGGTAGACAGTTAAAACTGTGCTTCATAACTAGAATAAAGCCTGATAAATAAAAGTGACTTCTGCATATCATATATATGTATACATATATTATATTTTCTCACATAGATGTCTAATTATAAGTAAATCGATATTTAATTACAATTTTTCCTCTCTTCGGTCCAACATCAAAGGATTTTTGATTCCATTTTTTCACGAACATGCCCTACACCTAGTGAGGAAGTTACACAGCATTTATATTCATAACTTTTATTATATCTGACCAGGGAAAATAAAATAAAATCTCCTAGGACCTCAAGTCTACTTCTTACCACTATAAGCATAGTAACAAATATATAGCAAAACGTATTTGTTTACTGTTAGGTTAAAGAGCATACTTTAGTACTAAAGAATAAACTATGCTTGCTACCAATAATGTGTACATAATGATATAATAAAAAAAATTTCATGAAAATATTTTGTAATAAGCTGCATTATAAATATTTAAAGAAACATGCTTAAAAATCAGAGTGAAAATAAGACTACTGTTCTGAAGCTATCAGTAGAAAAATATACTTATAAAAAAAGAATGTTTTATTAAGTGAAGCATTAAATGTAAAATTGGCTTTTTAGTGTACATATCAAATTTCACCCTTTGAAAGGTAAAACCTTAATCTTTCCTAAAACAGGTACCTATAATGTATTTGAGACCTGGGCATATCGCAGAACTGAGCAGCAGATGACACAAGGTCAAGGGCAGTGCCGAGACTTTCACGTGGTCTTGGAAAAGTGAGGGCAATTCCCAATGCTGAGTAGATAGGATACTTGGAGAAACACTGAATACATGTGAGAAGTTTAAAAATAGTACTGCATTTGTTCACCCTCAAGGAGCATAACATGCAAAGCCTAGATATTAGATTTTAAAAGGGGCTTGGGTTGCAGGGCAGATTGTATAAAATTCGGGAAAGCTGTTGTAAATAATTCTTTCTTGGGTTGAGTCCTCTTTGAGAGTAAGTTTTTAATGCATCATTATTAGTTACTTTTAATGAACTGAAGATGAATTAAAATATCACAGTCCTTGTATATGGCTTGAGCCCCTAAATAAGCATTTAAAATAGGACCCTCTCTTCCTCTTTGATAAAGTCAAGATACCCTCTTGGCCATAGGAGATTCCTTCTTTTGGGATCCCCACTGGAAATTCCAAGGATGTGCGGAATGTACTCATTCCCAGGGGAAAATCAAGGAGCCCGATACCCAGCTGTCAGAAACCCTTGGGCCCTAAGTAGTGTGCCACTGAATCCAAGCCTCTCTTGGGTGGCCTACGCTCCTCTCAGTCTGTGGACAAGGCAGGGATGAAACTGCAGACACTTGAAAAGACTGTGAGTGTCTTGATACATTTACAGTTTCTGTATGTTTCTTTCCCACTGTGCTCCACCCACCTGGGGCTGGGGAGGAGAACATTACCTCTGCAGACAGATGCTCTGGAAGGACCCAAAAGACCCAGGGAAGGCAGAGAGAAGAAGAGTGAGTGCTCAACCACAAAGCTGCGCCAAGAAGAGCAGCTGGTTTCCACACATTCCTGCTCCTCTCTCGGCTGGGCTCAAGTTCACTTCGTCTCATTCCAATCATCAGGGCGGAAATGTCAGAGGTGTCTATCCCTAATCCAGTGGAGAACATGAGCCCTGGGAGCACAGCTGCATGGGTCCTCCCCAGGGTCTCCTCCCCATTTTTAGACTCAGGACCACTGAAGCCCACAAGGCTCCTTGTGAATTAATACCGCATATTATCAAAGGGCTTTTAGTTCAGTTTAAAATTTTTAATTGGCACAGTTTATCACAGCCTAAGAAGTCCAGAAAGATTTCAAGAGACGAGATATGACCACATTACTTGATTATAATGAATACAATCTTCGGGATGTTCTTGACTTTTTGTACAATAACTATGAAAGACTTTTTTATTCTATCTATTCACAGTTCACGATAAAGATATAACTTCTGGAACTGAGAAACTGATGGTATAGCGAGAGGGAAGTTTCCATAAGAAAATAGCTTTGATATGTGTATACGCAAAGACATATATATATATACACAAAACACCTCTCCCCCTTGTATACTATACAGGTTGGCACAATCTTACTAAGAACATGTTATGATACAAAGGTTTCAGGATTTGAGTTATTCTTGGCATTTTGATTTAGCGGGTGCTTAGGCAATTTAGGTTTTGACACAACTGAATCAACTGTGTATCAAAAGTATTTAATTGTGTTTTTAAAAAGGCCCAGAACAACTTTCCTTAAACAGTAACCCAATATAACACCATAGTTACCACATGGAAAACAAGACTGTTATTCTGTATAGGGTATTTTAGAGAAAGAGCAACTTGGAAAATAAAGACTTCAGAGTCCATTATTCCAAGCTAAGAGCATTTTAGTTATTAGCAGTGGTTACCAAATAAGCTGAAGGTAAATCTCTTCAAGGAGCTGCTCATCATTGCTTTGTGGAGAGGCGAGGAACTATTTCACTATTCCACTATAAGATGATGCAAGTTTTTTTATCCTTGAAAGGGTTTTCTGAAGTTGGTATCCCTATCAGCAAAGGGTCACTCCTGGCATGTTCCTCACAGTAGGACATGAGGTCCGCTGATGCTTTTGAAACCTGACATGGAGACAAACAAAAGCAAACAAACAAGAAAGAAAATACTTTGTTTACAAACTTTCGGAGTGTATTTGAATGCTGGGCGATTGAGTGGAGGACTGATGTGGACAGGACAATCAGAGTCTCAGAGCATCGCTCTCAGATTCCTTGCCAGGTAAAAAGGGAAACACCACCTTTAAAATGGAGCAATGTGAGTACTGAGGACACCCCAGGAGCTGGCTGGCTGGCATTCCTGCCAAAACATTCAACTGGGATCTAGCCAGCAAGCGATCACCTCCAAGGTGAGGGCGCTCCTCCAAATAAGTGGCCTGAATTCCTCAAAAATACACTGCGTGTGAGGTATTATTACTAGATAATCCTAAACTGCAAATAACTTTCAAGAGGTTTAAAGAAAAAATAATGTGTGTATGTGTGTGCACAGACAGAAAGAGGGAGAGGAAGGAGAGGGGACAGTAAGCAAACAAATGGGGCCGAGTATCGCCACTGATAAATCTTGGTAAAGTGTATGTAAATGTCTGTTGTTATAATTCTTCTGTGGGTTTGAAATTCCTCAAAATAAAAAGTTGGGGGGGAGGGGGTGGCAGGGGAGAAACAGCGTATGTGAATCAAGGGAAGGTTGTATCTCAGTTTCTATCCAAGAAAAAATAGATGGGAATGCAGAACAGAGTCTCTGAACTGAATTATGAGCTTGGAGCCAAGTTGTGGAGCGTCAAGATTGACTGTCAGAGACTGGGCTTGGGAAAATAAAAAGTGACAAAACCAGCATGCACCTTATTCCAGCATGAGTTAAAAATGGAAAATACCATGCCGTGTTTCAGAAGCCTGGCAGGGAGACCCTGAAGAATCATCCGATTGGTGCCCTAAGGCAAGAAGCACGGGGAGCCCGGTCAAGCACAGCACAGGAGGCCTCCTGCTCGGAAGACAGGTGACTATCTCCAGGCCCAGAGGAATTTATCAGGTGACGGCTTCAGTTTCTGGGAAGCAGCATGAGTCACAACATTCCAGGGTACTTACTGCTGGTCCTCTCTTGGGATTTGGGGGAAACGACTTCAAAGTCAGGTGACCTAAGAAATGCACTCCAGTTTCTCTATGAGATCGCAACCAAAGCTGGGATTGCTTAACCATGGGTGCAGACAGTGGTCATTGAGGGCCACACACATTTAAAAAGCTTCAACTTCCTTAAAAGGAGATCTGGACTGTGGACTTGTTATATAAAGCTACGTCAGCTGCACCGATCTAGAACTCTCACCCTTCTAATTCCAGAAGGATGATGAGGTGTTTATAAAGTCTACCTGGAACCCTGTCCCAACACAGAACACAAGGATCACCAGGCTTGGCTATGTTCACTCAAGGAAGGTGGGTCCTCAGGATTTCCTGTCCAGAGTTTTACAGAGAGGGTCATTCAGACACTCTGGCTCCTCAGCTCACTTGAAATGAGGCCTGTGCTAGGTAGGAAATGAAAGTAAAGATTCTGAGGCTCTCCGCCTGCTCTAGCAAAATCCTGGAAACAAGGCGAATTGAATGGCATTATGTTCTCTGACCTGTGGCCCAGCCTTAGAAGAGCAGGGGAACCCAAGAGAAAGCACATCTAATCCAATCAAGGTCTCTTACCTTTATTCTTTCAATGGAGGCTTCTAATCTTAACTGCTGCACGGTTCTCCTTGCCTGGGCTATGTTGTTGGTGCTTGCTGTTTTGCTGGACATCTTCAATAACTGTTTTTACCTGAAATCTGAGAAGTACTTTTTTTAAAAGGCGAAGAACAGTCGTCTTTAAGCTATGTAAGCATTCATAATAATTTGTGCTAGTTAAGAGAAATGGCCACATTTTCCCAGTCCTGATGGCCTCTTGGAGGCAGTTACTAAAATGCCCCTCAACAACTCTAGTGGTGGCCTTGGTGTGGAAGCTTGTCATACATCTGAGCCCCTACACAAATCCTTGGTTTGCAGAAACCCAGCACTGTAAGTTTAATCAATGGACCCCAACATATAGCATAATAGTAGCCTTTTCTCTTATTTTCTACAAGGAAACAAATACACATAAACATTTGCACTGGTTAGGGAGCTTCTGGCCAAAGTGAGCATTTGCCACCAGAGGCCACATTACAGGTCAGTTAGTATCACTGCTACCTACTTTATTAGAAGGTTTGAGTTTATTTCTTTTGGGCTCTCTTACCCAACTATGAGGCTGACGTAAGTCCTGGCAATAGAATACGGGGAGAGAGAGCTCCTCTAGAGAACTCTGCACAAAGAGTGCATTTTTTGTAAGATATAAAAGTAAAAAAGTTTACTTTATCCTTCTTAGAGGACGGGGAGAGAGAGAGAGAGAAAGAGAGAGAGAGAGAAAGAGACAGAGAGAGAGAGAAAGAGAGAATATGAGATGGCATGGCATCCCAAAAAAAGAGAAGGGAGCAAAGGGTGCATTTTTAGGTGCTATCGTGATGTGCAATCATTTTGGGAATGTTAGTTAGGCAGATAAGAAGTTCTTTATTCACAAAAAAGTGGGAAGCTTTCAGCTGAGACTCTCCATGATAAGACACACCCACAGTAAATATCGAATGGGATACAAAAATAGCCTAAAGCCTGAAATAATTCATAAAACTTTATCATTCCCTCCTTTGACTGCTCCCTGGGCTCATCCTGGTGGCCCAGGCACCTGCTAATCCTGTTACCCACCCCACCATGTGTTGACTCTCCTCTCTGGCCTGAGCCCTTGGACTCCAGGCTGCCCTGCTGCCCTCTCCCCGGCCACCTGGTTAAAGCAGCGGAGACATCCTGGCCCTCATGCTTCAGCCTGTCTGTTTGTCCATGGCACATCTCAAGAGGAAGCCAGGCCTGGGGGAAAAGCGCTGCCTGGTGCCCTGACATATATGGCTAAGTTCACTCTTGGCATGGTGATGACTGGAGGAAAGCACAGGGCTGGCAGGCCTGGCAGCAGTGTGGCACTTTTATGACTCATGGGAGCAGGTGGACAGAAGGTGTGCCTCCCTGGCGCTATGCAAGGGCTCAGCAAAGTCTTCGGGCACTGTGGCGCCAGCAGCAGACCCAGGCTGACTCAACCTTTTGGAGCCGCAGCTGCACAAAGCAATTCTGCCACGAAGGCTTAGACCAGAGAAGCCTGCAAAAAACACTAGCCACCCACAGGCTCCATGGTATCCAGCACGAGGGCACCGTGGTGCCCGTACTGAGTTCCACTAGACTTAGAACGTTCCCAAAGGTCGAGTTCAAGGACTTGGCTGAGGCTTGTAGCCTCTGAGGTCAGAGGAAGCTTTGGGTCAAATGTACAAATAAAACCGCTTTTAACTCTGTGCAGACCTTTGAAATCGGCCTAATCAGCAAGCTTCACATTCCTGGGTTTGGACTCTGCCTGTGCCACTTACCAGCTGGATGAAACCAGGCAGGTTACTTTACTTCTATGAGCCCAAGTTTTCTCATTTGTAATATAAGGATACTATTACTCTCCTCAGAGGGGTTTTTATGTGGCTGGGGGATTCAATGCGCTGATGCACATCTAGTGTTCAGCATGGGACCAAGGCACTCCATAAACTGCAGCTGCTGTGGTTTTATCCCGGGGTCCCCCACAGCACAATCAATCGGAATTCCCTGTTTACCTCACTGTTCCAGCCATCTCCCTCCCCCTGGTCAATGAGCTCCAGGGTTTTGGCTGGGCCCGGGTGGGGCTATGTGCATCTGCCCTTTTAGGAGGGTCCCTAAGCCATTCTGCTACACTAGTGTCAGGGCAGAACAGAAGGTCTGGCGATGGCCGACGGAGAATTTCCTTAGGAATAAGGAAGCTCTAGCAGTACAGGAAACTGGGAGGATAAAGAGTGTGACAGGGCAGGGTGGCCTTGCCTTGTCCTAGGCGTTGGGTGACCTCGTTTCAACACACTCTGGAACTAGCTACCGCTTCCTCAGATTCCTCAGTCGTCCTGCCCCACCCAAAGGACAGGTCTAGGGTCTCTTTGATTTTGCTCACACCCAGCGGCCCTGCCCGGCCCAGCCCAGCCCCTTTCTGTGCTCCCAGGCCAGTGCTTGCTAACAAAGCGTCTGAGATGCGGCCGAGGCAGTGGACAACCTCACCCTGCACTGTGTGCAGCGCCCTGATTCACAGCAAGCTGGTTATACATTTTGTTCCCTGCAACACATTAAACTGGGCTCCCCTTCCAGCTGGCACTGGCTCTGAGGCCCCCAGCCTCCAGGATGTGAACATGACACCCTTTCTGAGTGGTCTGTGGTTTCCAGGCAGCACCCTAAGGACTTTCTAAATGTTCTCTTTGCGCGAGAATAATGCCATGCATTCCCTCCTTCTTCTTAACCTTCAGGGCATAAAGTTTCTGAGGCCTGAGCAAGTTTTCCTGTAACTGTAGAACAGTTCACCCATATCAGGACTGGATCAGTCTTTGCTCCCACCCTGCAGCGTGGCCACAAGCAAGCAGTCCACGGTCAGGCTCTATTTATAAAATGCTTGGGCAGGCCCCTCTAAAATTGGCCAGCCACTTGGCATTTAGTACTTAGAGGACTTTCTTACTTCCTGACTGTACTATAGTCAGGAGTAAAAACAGCCAGCCGTTCACAATTCAGCTCAGCTTCCTGCAGTCCCCCCCTTCTGGTATTTGTGTTCTGATCTGCCCCTGCACAGAGGGCCTTCTCCCTCCTCACGCACACAGCTGCCTGCTCCCTTCCAGGGGGGAGTCTTGCGGGGCCCAGGCTCTACAAAAGTCCAAGCAACATTTTTTAATTGAGCACTACTGAAACTAGGTACAGTGTGTTAAGAATAAGTTGGTAGGACAGATAACAGCTCCTGCCCTCACAGAGACAACGTTAAATAAGTCATTAGATACTTTCCTCTTCTGTGCAGGGGTAGCCCAGCCCCTCCTCCCACTCTGCCACCCTTCCCGGGCTCCCCAGCCAAATACAATCGCTCTTCTGAAAGTCCCTTCCCCTCTGCTGGTACAAATATGGATAACCCTCTCCCCCAAGAAAATTAAAGTTTAGGAGATGGTTAATATTTATAGCTTCAAAGATTTATTAAACATAAACAACTTTCTACTGAATATTGTATAGGAATATTTTTGGGAAGTCAACTAGATGGGGTATTTGTGGTTATAGAGGAATGAAGAATGGCTTCCCTCTACACTTCCTAGGTTCTTTGGCTGGGATACAAATTAAAGTGGACATAGACAGATTAACAGGAGAAAAACCATATTTAGTTATGTATGTACTCGGGGGAGTCCCACAAAATATGAGACTCAAAGAAAGATCAACTGATTGGAGTCTATTAGCATCCTGAGCTACAGAAAGGACCCGGGGCTTCTGGGGGGTGGCAGAGACACAAGTTCTGGGAGGGTTAGGGGAGGAAATATTTGGTGAATAAAGGTTGTCTTGTAACCACATAAAGTCTCTCAGGTGATAAAGGCTGTCTCGGATCAGCTCTCAGCAGAGGAGGTGACAGTCTGTCTGGGCATGGTGTCACCTCCAGTCTCCCCTCCTGTGATCTCAGTTAATCTTCCCTGGTTGATAAGATTCCCAGGGAGGGGATTCATGACAACTGAGTTCCTTCTGGAGGATTCTCTTTAGGCAGATAAGGGGAGCTCAGAGAAGGCCTCTGGCCTGCATCGGCTGTTCCCCAGATGCCCTCAGTGCAAAGTAATCGGCAAACCAAAGCATCATATTTTAGGGTGGTATCTCCTGAACGCCTTTGGTCATTCCTAGAAAAAGCTGTACATTGGGCCACTGGAAAAGAATGTAATCTCTGATTATAACATTCTTCCTATGGAGAAATCAGATCAGTATTATATTGTTTCAAGTTCAGGAGCCTCTTCAAGGAGCTGGTCTTCGGAGCGGCCACATGACTGTGCAAGGAGGGCCACCGCTGTGTCATTCTTGGGCTGTGGAGGTGTTCACAGCAGCTGGAGGTCTAGCCAAGGACTTCCTTCCTGCTTGCAGCTGCTCTGCACCTCCTCGACAGCTGGACTGGGCCGAACAAAACAGAGGCTGGGGAAACCAGTATCTTCAAACATCTCTGTGCCTTTGAGGGGTTTTCTTTGGTCTTCCCCCAATGGCGAGGATGTCTGGCTGGCTGTTTGTTTGTGCTACTAGGTGGATAAAAAGCTTGCTTTATTCTTACACCAAGAATAGCTTCTAAGGCAAACAACACCTGATATTTGTATGGAACCTGAGAGGGCACACGTTGCTTTCATATGCATTATTCCATGAAGCCTCACTACAGTCCTGAAAGGTGTGTCACTATTCCATCCTTGTTCTCCAGATGAGGCAATTCAAGTTAGAAAACTTTGCTTCAAGTTAACCCAGCTCCTAAGCCTCGGACCAGCTCATAAGCCTCTTCACTCCAGAAGCTACCCTTCCTGCTGCACCAAGGAAAGGACACAATTCCAATTGATTTGATTCACAAATACTCAGGGCATCGCTGAACACTCCACAATGTGGTTCTTAATCAGGAGTGACTTCGACACACCATGACCTGGAGTTGGGGGCTTGCTGGTTGTTTCCCATTTGTGCAACAGTCCTTTCTGATGCAGAAGGCTCCAGTTTGTCTATACAGTGCCTGGAGGGCAGGCCTCCCCTCAAAAGCACGCAAGCTAAGCAAGAATGTTCTCTTTGGCCCCTCCTAGGCAAAGGCTGATGTCAGCATCTGGAGGTCCTGAGCCACCACTATTCTATCCCGCCCAGAAGGGCCAAGGCCTATGCAGGCCTGTGCAGACTGCCTGTCTGATAAAACTCTGGCTATCACTTCTGCAGCCATGCTTTCATTTTTATATATGGGTAACAGATTTGAATACACACATGCAGTGTTTAGCTATTCAAACACTTTGCATTGGTTTTAATGCTGTGGTTCATCAGAATTCTCAGGTTCCTAAAAATTCCCGGGAACAAGATGTCCCTTTAGGGAAATACCAGCATTTTAATTTTTGTGGAGAGGGGCCTGAAGCAGGAAGAGGAGGGAGGAGATGGAATGAATGTCACAGAGCACACAGCACACTCTGGGAGTAAGGCACCAGGAAGCCCCAGGGTCTGAGTCACAAGTCATCATGGCCTGGCCAATAATTGAATCGTTGGAGTGAAGCCAACTTTCATGAGCAAACACACTCCTTGTGGCTGCAATAAAAGAGCAAACAACAACAACAACAAAAAGCCACAGGCTTCTACTTAGCCCTGATCTTGCCTTTGACTTTGAATGTCTTACTCTAGCTCTTTGTCTGTCCCCCTTCTGTAAAAGGGGCACAACAATACCTATCTCACAGGGCTGTCGGGAGGAGAAACAGGAGCACCTCTCAGCAATGCACCCTGCACACACAAATGTTTACTAAATGCTGGGCCCCTAACATGCTAGGCTCATTAACAGGATGAAAAACATGTATTCTGTAGAAACGAGAGAAAGATTGAGGCAGCAACAGAAGAATTTCAAGGTAACATGACCAGGTAGCAGCAGCTTTCTAACATGGTCTTGGAATGCTGAGAGTACAGAATCAGACTCTTAAGAATAATTTTTCTATTCTCATGAACACTTACTATGTGTATCAGAGCATGTAGATGAAATCCAGATTATAGATGTGTTTTGTTGGGCCCCACACAGTGTTAACTCAATTGTGTGAGTGTTTTAGCAAGTTGATTGCCAACATTTGGAAAAGGGGATTTTACTTTAAAAGGAAGATTTCTGGAAAAATTAGAAAATCCTACAAAACTTGGTTGGATCTGAGTAGCGGATGCCCCTTTAACATTTGCCGATGCATGTGCCGGGCCCTCTGTTTGAACTTGTGATGCCACCTTTACACTATGCCTTGGATATTTAGTTCCAGGGACACATTCGAGGGTTAGCCAGGGGATTGGCTCACTCCTGCCCTGCCACTTCCTACATCTAAGGCCCTGGGCAAGACTTATAACCTATTCAAGCCTCAGTTTTCTCATGGGAAAAATGGGGAAAATAATACTTTGCTATCTCAAAGGACTGTTAAGAGCATCAGATAAAATGAGCATAAATGTAATAAATATAATGGATACTTTTTGAGTGTTTGGTCCCTGCAGCCTCTCATCCTGGACCGTGTGGGGTGCACCAAGCACTTTGCAGGCCCTAGTGGATTGGCTCCAGGCCACCGTTCTCCCTCACTGAAAAGCAGAAAACTGCATCTTCTAGTGTTATGTTACCAATTGAATCATGTCCCTCAAAAGTCTTAAGTTGAAGTTCTAACCCCCAGTAACTCAGATGGTGACTGTATTTGGAGATAGGGTCTTTAAGCAGGTAATTTAGTTAAAATGAGGTCATTAGGGTGAGCCCTAATCTAATATGGGGTCCTTATAAGAGGAGGAAATTTGGACATAGATGTGTACCGAGGGAAGACCACGTGAAGACACAGGGAGAAGACAGCTGTCTGTAAGTCAGAGAGGTGCCTGGGAAGAAACCAACCCTGCCAACGCTTTGATCTCAGACTTCTAGCTTCCAGAAATGTGAGAAAGTAAATTTCTGTTGCTTAAGCCCCCTAGCCTGCGGTTATTTGTTATGGCACTCTTAGCAAACCAACACACCCAGGGTCTCCTCCTGCCAGGGCCCCAGGTGACGCAGGCTCTGCCAATTCAATGCATTTAGGAAAGATTTGACAGGTGGAGGTGAGAAGGCCAGTTTCTTGCTGCTTGGCTTATTTCTGCTGACAAGCAGGGTGGTGGCAAGTTACTCTTTGTGGAAGTGGGGGCATCCCAGTGTCCAGTCACTAGCAGCATGGTCCTGAGACGCGATATGCCTGCAGCAGCCTCCCAACTCTCCACGCTCTGCGGGGTCCCTGTGGCCAGTTCCGTGATGATGTCTGGGAGTTGCTCCATCGAGAGCCTGCTCCTCCAGCCCTTCCAATGCTTATGCAAGCCTTCTCTGTGTTAAAGCCCATTCTGCTAAAATTGCCAAGAGCGTTTTCTATTTGCTGTAACTGAACCCCAACTGATTGTTAATCTCTTGTTTTGTAAACTGTAAATAACTTACAAGTATTAGCTATGATTTCGATTATTACCATGCCATCATTGCGGAACATCCCAAACCCTAAGACTTGAAAGGAGGGAAGAGTAAGACACAAGATTCTTTCTCCTTCTCCCCAGCCAAAGCTGCAGGCCATGAGACCAGGGTGATTGAACCTGTGCCAGCTGCATGTGCTGCCCTGCTCCTGCAGTTCTGAGAGCAAAGGGCAAAACATAATGCTGGCTTCCAGGGAGGAAAATGAGGGATAGATGAGGTAGGGCTGAGTGTGGGAAATGCGGTTTGGGAGGGGGAAGAGATAGTGTCTAGAGCTCTTCTAAGCTCAGAATCAGCATAATGAATGAGAATGAGAACAGCTCTCTCTCTAGACCTAAACGGAGCTCATTCTGTAAAAATAGCATGCTTTGAGATCTGGACATCCTTTCCGAGGTCCTTATCTGGTGTCTTTCATTAGTTGATTTTTACCTGCCATCCAGGGTACACGTCCCTGAATAATAATAAAGATAATAAGCTATAACGATTAATTTTGACAACTAACATCATTTGCTGAGTACTTAGTCTGTGTCAGGTAAGTAAATTTCATGCATCATTGCATTTAATCCTCTTAACGACTCTAAGAGATGAATCCTTTTCATCATTTATTTTACAGATGAAGCATAGGAGTTTAAAAAATTCTTGCCTAAGATCACATGGGTTTACAAGGTGGAGCTGGAACTCAGGGCTACCTGACTCTCAAGATCCTGGTCTTACTCACCGCCCTGTACTGCCTGCCTCTGAACAGCAAGAACACAAGGCAACGGCTGGGGGAAAGGAGGGCTAGTGTCAGCCAGAAGCACTGAACAGAAAGCGACCCTGGCCTCCATTTAGGGGCTGTCCCTCATTCAGACAGGTGTCCCCACAGCAATGTCATCAGGAAGTGTGAAGCTAAGTGGCCTTACCAGAAGAGCTAAGAGAAGGACAATTGGTTGCTCTTATTTGAAAGAAGGACTGTCCCAGATTCTAGATAAGGCTACTGCTAAAAACACAGATGAGCCCATCGTCCTCCTGTGCCCTAGGGAAGCCGGCAGGGAGCCAGAGAATGAGCCAATCCTGGGCGATAAACCCAGAGGAGAGTGAGCTGCAGAGCCTGGGCAGCCAGTTACCAACTTCCCTGTGTGTCCAGAACACCTGTGACACTTGCTTAAAAAAAATCGGATTCAGTAGGTCTGGGGTGGGGCTGAAGAATCTGTATTTAAAAGCTTCCTAGGTGTTTCTGATATGGGTCCTTTTGAGAAACATCGATAGTGACAGTGATGATCAGAGTCTCTGCCTCTCGATCCTGCCATGTTTATTTCTGCCCGGGAATTAAAAACATGTCAATTTAAAAGAATGCCTCTTCCTTTCTATGCTTAACTTTTCAAAGCTCTGAACAAACCCTGAAAAATTCCACCTCCTTTTAATGATCTTAACCTATAGGATTAAGCCTTCTGTTTGAAACTGCTCTTACCATTTAATATACCTCTTTGCTACAAAGTCTAAATTTGTTCTCTTAACAGCCACTTTTTTCTGGAAAGTGCCTTCTCCCTGGCTTCAGAGATGCTAGACCATCCTGTTCTTGCCTGCCCAAGGATATTCCTTTGTTACAGCTCTTGCTCCTTCTTCTGACTGGGTATTCTCAGGGGCTGAGTCCTGGAACACTGGTGTACAGAGTGAACAAGGGCTTTTACCATCAGATAAATTCAAATCCTGGCTCATCACTTACTACCCCACGTTGCTTTACTTCTCTGAGCCTCAGTTCCCTCATCTGTAAAAGGGAAGGGATAATAATAGCACCTACTTCAAAGGGCTGTTACCAGAATGAATTGAGAGAACACATGTTAATTACTCAGCACTCGCCTGCACACGCTGGTCCTCAGCAAAGGTAGGTGATGCTCTCCCCACCCTATGACCTTGGCTATGACCAACACGCTTCCCATGTAGCCCTGACCCTTCACCTGAATCCCAATGTCTAAATGACAGACTATTTACATTTACACTTGAATGGTCCACAGTTCAAGCAGCACTGTCTGCCCCCGACCTTTCCCATGTCCTTTCTTGAGGACAGACATCACCGTTGTCCCGGTCGCTGAAGCACCCTTTTGCCTCAGTGTCAACAGAAATGTAAGCCGCATATATGACTTAAACTTTTTTAGTAGCTACAAGAAAAAAAAGGTGAAATTAATTTTAAATATTTTTTTAGCCCAATAAGAACAAAGCTGACATGTAATCGTTGTAAAAAATTGAGGTAGTTTATATTTTTTTGTACTAAATCTTTGAAACCCAACAGGTACTTTACACTTACAGCACATATCAATTTAGACATAACAGTGGCTGCTTTATTGGACAGAGTAACTTTACACTCTCGCTCTTCCCAAATCCTCTTGAATCCTACTTCGACAAACCCCACATTTTTATTTTCCCTATTCTCCTGCTTCTATTTTACCGGCGTCTTGGTGCCCTGTCCCTCAGGTCAGTGCTACTGCATCAGCCTTGTAAGGGCACTCTTGCCCCTGATCTTTCTCCAGCCTGATCTGTGCTGGACCTGTCATCAGATATAGTGCCACTTTGAGCTTACTCCTCTCTGCTTTCCCAGGACCCCCCCAGGGAAAGTCCAAAGGGTTTTGCTTTGTACTCAAGATCCTCTCTCATGTTTCTGCCACCATAATAAAAATTCAAATCATAAAGAAGTTGATTTTTACACAGAACTTACAACATGCCAGGCACTGGGCTATATGTCACTCATTGTCAATACCTACTGAATCTTCACAAGGACGCTGTGAGATAGGTTCTATTTTCATGCCCATTTTACAAATGAAGAAACTGAGGCACAGAGAAATTAAGTATGTGCCTAATGTCAAACAGCTAGCCAGCTGTTTGGCTGGGATTTGAGTCCAGGCAGGCTGATTCCAGAGGCCCGGCCCAGAGCCTCAATTGCTTTACTACTGGAGTGTCAGGGAAGTGTCACCCCATTCCCTGGACCGGTGGAGTTGTGTTTACAAGTCCCGCCTGTGAGCCTCCATTCAAGTTGTCTCCTGCTTCTCCTGGCCTATTTAAATTCCTTTTAGAGCTTAGTTCACATATTTACCTCTTCCAAGGAAGGTCTCCCTAACTATTTTTGCTTACAGTAACAAATTCCCTATATGAATTCCTGCTCTGTGCTTATAGCTCAGGGTTCGAGGACTCCTGAGGGGATGGCCCACGCATGAAAAGGGCAGGCAGGCAGAGTTGGGCACTAATGCCCTACCACGGCATTCAACATTCGGTGTGTGTGCCTGGGTGTGACCTCCCAACCCCCAGGAGAGGATTTATAGCTATCATGGAGCTCTCAAAAAGGACTGTAACGCCATTTACTTCAGTGGTTAATTGTACGACATTTAATGTCTTTTGTTTTGTAACTGACTCTGTGCGTATAAATATTGCCTTCCCACTAATCTGTTAACTCCATAATAATATAGCAACTACATTTATTCATTGCTATGTGCCAGCTACTGTGTCAAGTACTCTATACAGATTTTAGTTCCTTTAATATTCTCTGCAACCCTAAGAAGTGGGATTTATCATACCTATTGAGACCAAAGCACATAATTTGCCAGAGATCATACAGCTGTGAAGTGGTAGAAACAGGATTTTAACCCCTAGATCTCTCTGACTTCAAAGCCGTGCCCTAAGCAGGCAGGTGAGTTACCCCCATGCCACCGTCTCTCTTATATTGACCAAGGCAGACAATGAGGCCTCAATAAATACTGGGTTAGATTAAGACACGCGATGTAGCAACCAACGCATCAACCCAGCATGAACCTCTTACCCTGGGGTGTTTGTGTGCCCAGAGTTTGCTTTCTTAGGAGCAGTATACACCTTGCTGCTCCTTCCACAGGTATTCTGCAAAATACTGACTGTTCTGAGCCCCTGGATCCCACCTGCCTAGTTCCCTGCACAGTTCTGAGAAGCCTGGGTGTTCACGTGTACTTGATTAGGACCAGTTGCTGGTACTGTGAACTTTCACCTCCAGCACGGGATGGCCACTTGTGTGGCACCCAGATTCCAAGTTCCATGGTGCCAGGTACTTTCATACTGTGCCCCAAACAGGTTTTCAGCTGGTGAAGGTGGGCCCATGGGGAGTGGTCCTCCGATGGGGAACCATGGAGGTGCAGGACCCAGTGTCTTCTGTGCTATGCTGGGTGTGTGTTTACAGTCAACATTGAGAATGACATTTATAAACAAGTTTTACTCTCTACTTACTGTAGCAAGACTGGCTGAGAAAAGATTTGCTTATATTAATAGCTGCATGGCTGGCTTGAGCCAGATGTTTCATGTGTTTATCCATAAATGAATGAATAAATGAATGAATTCAACAACCATTTGATAAGGAAAACAAAAGGGAACATTTATAGTGCTTTTCTGTGTTAAGGGCTCTATGGAAACTTATTTACTCTTCACAACATCCCCGAAAAAGAAATTACTATTATTTCATAAATTATTTTTCAAATTTTAAAAGGATACGTGCATATAGTAAAAATTATAAACAGTCAAGAAAGGGTATACAATAAAAACTAGCTCTCCTTGTACTCTAGGCAATCACAGTTTCTTATGTTCCCTTCTGAAGACATGCCATGCATATACAGACACAATGATGTATATATCTGTCTCTAAAAATACAAATGAGGCTGGGTGTGGTGGCTCACACCTGTAATCCTGAAACTTTGAGAGGTCATGGCAGGAGGATCACTTGAGGCCAGGAGTTAAAGATCAGCCTGGGCAACATAGCGAGATCCTGTCTCTCCAAAAAAAAAATAAGACAAATTAGTCAGGTGTGGTGGTATGCCCCTGTAGTCCCAGCTACTCGGGAGGCTGAGGCACGAGGATTGCTTGAGCCTAGGAGTTTGAGGTTGTAGTGAGCTACAGCTGCACTACTGCACTCTAGCTTGGGTGACAGAGCAACACCCTGTCTCTTAAAAAAAAAAATACTAACAACAACAAAAAATATAATGGGACTGTGTTATATGCATTGCTCTGTACCATATTTTAACGAGCATTACATTCTGGAGATCATGATAAAGTTAGTATAATTAACCCATTTTCCAAATGAGGACACTGAAGCTCTCAGGGATACTCAGTTAGTATGTGCCAGGGCTGAAATGCAGCCTGGTGCTCCTGCAGGCCACATTGCAGCCTCCTGCACCCCTCAGAAGCATTCTGAGGCTGGAGAGAGGAAGCAGGAATAATCGCAGAAGCAGTATACAAAATTTCTGTCCTAAAAGAACTCGTTGTTTTAGGGGGCAAACAATACTACATGAAGTGAGAGAAGATTTCCAGACAACATAAGAACATACCCAGGACACACTGTACCCCAAGGTGCTAAGCACTGTGAAGGGAAGGAGCCTGGGGGGGTCAGGGGTGGGGTGACTCCAGCAAGAAAGTCCTTTAGAACAGTGGCTCTCAACATGTGGTCCCCACACCAGAAGGCAGCAACAGTCAACATCACCTGGGAACTTCTCAGAAATGCACCCTGGGCCTACCTAATCAAAAACTCTGGGGGTGGGCCCCAGCAATCTGTGCTTTAAAAATGCTTACAGGTGATCTGATGCTCCCTAAGGCTCAAGAAGCACTTTGCTAGAAGGAAGTGATTTCTGAGTTAGAGCTTTTAAACAGGATGAGAATCTAGCTATCAAGTAAATTATCAGTCTATTCAAACCAAGCTTGATCCATATTCCTGGCATTATTTTAGGACTAAGCTGAGAGTGGGGAATACAAAGATAGACCCTGCACCTTAAGGAGGTTACTGGCAAGGGACATGAGACCAATGCATTTAAGAAAGGAGAAGAATATTCCAAATGTGCTGGTTGAGGGCTCCATCTCTCACCTATGATAAAGTGGTCTGTAGCCCTTTTGATACCTAAACCCAGAAAATGTGTACCTTCCTTTCCATCTATGTGACCAACTGGGAGTCCTCCCCATCAGCCTTCCTAAAGGACCTGCCTTTAACCGTCTACCTCCTCCTAGCTAAGCAGGGCTGGAGGTTGTCTGCAACGGAACTCCTCACCATAGATGTTGCCCACACATACCTATTCTACTCCCATTCCTGGTGGGCTGACATAGCAGAAGAAGTAAGAAATACAGGATTCTGGCCTTAAAGGCCTAGCATCTGATCGACATTAAGCAGAGAGCAAACTTTATAATATAGCTAAGCAGATAGGGGTTCACCCTCTTGCCTAGAATGCACTTAAAAAAAGAAACCAAAAAACCCCAAACACATAATGGAAGAATTGAAAATGAGGCAAGAGGCAAATGTTGCTGCATCCGTTTTAGACGAAGGGGTCATTCCCTTCTGTTGAATGGTGCCAGCTTCTTGAAGGAGCAGAAGAAATGAATTCAGGAGAAGAAAAGGCTAAGAAAGGCCTGAGAAGAGTTTGTGCAGCTCACTGACATTTACAGTTACCAGCTGGGGCCGGGCAGCACCAACAATGAACGTGTCCTACTACTGGGCTGGTGGTTAAAGGGTTATGACTCCAGCAGGATGGACTAAGTCCCAAATATAAGTAAGGAATATAAGTGGGCCAATAAAACATGCCAAAGGTAAGCATTAGGAGCTTCGAGAAGGAATGTCAGTGAGAACTCCAGCAGTCAGGGAAGACAGGTCCTAAATGAATCAATCCTTGACAGGTAGGAACTGGAGAGGCAGGCATGGGGAGGCAGGGAGAATTTCAAAATGGTTATTGAGGGGAGCAGTGAAGAGCAGATCAAAGCTGACCTTCCTATGTGAAATGGGATCCACCGAAGGTTTCTGAGCAGAAGTGGCAGGTATAAGGAAGAGTTGTTGGAAAAATGATGAGCAACCTTATGTAGGGTAGAATAGAAATGAAGGAAAGAAAAAGACAAGGTAGATTATTTAAACGGAGGGCCTAGGGGCACGCAATATGGTCTGGCTTTGGAGTCAGATGGAACTGGGTTCAAATTTGGACTCTGCCACTTACTGTTGTATGATGTTGAACAAGTCACTTAGTCTCCCTGAACCCCCAGGTTCTCTATTTGTAAAACAGGGTAGCAAGCATGCCTCATTCATAGGACTGTAATGATTAAGTGAAATAATACAGAAAAGAGCCCACCGAGTGTTATCTATACAACTGTCTTCATCATCATCATCATTAGGAGTTAGAGCATGAGATTTCAAACAGAAGAAGGCAATTGGAATGCAAAAAAAAAAAACAAAAAACAAAAATAAACTGGATGCATGACGTATGAAAATGTAAGAACAAATAAGACTTCATTCTTGGGGCTGAACAGGGAGTGACAGCCCAGAGATAGCTGGTGACTTCCCACAAGCTCTTTTCCCCGAAGAAAAGAGCAGAACACGGCCTTGGGCCTTCCTCAGGTGGATGGGGACAGGTAGGGCAGCTTCAAAGGAACATAGAGGGACGAGGCAGCACCATCACAAAAGCTAGGAGTGCCTGTCGCCTCACTTTCAACTCTCCCATTAGATGTTTGGGTTTCTTGGCTTCTTTTTAAAAATGTACTCTAGGCAAGTGGGTGGGATCTTATCTGCTTAGTAAAAGCTAGGAGGTGTTAAGGAGGAAGGGTAAGTTAATTCTGTATAAACATGTTTAGTTAAAAACATATTATACTCAAAAAACATATTAGAAGAATATACTCCAAAATGTAGCTATTACTAGGTGGTAAGAATTTTAAGGGCATTTTTAGTGTTTATGTACTCCTGCAGTTTGTAAACTGTTTTTTGGAATTAAGAGCTAATACTTATGTAGCACTTGCCAAGCATTGTTCTAAGGCCTTTACACATATTAATTTCTTAATCCTCAAAACAATGCCACGAGGGTGTTCCTATTGTTCTTTCCAGTTTAGAGTTAAGGGAACGGAGGGAGGTAGCCACTTAGAACACAGCCAAGGTCAGAGAGGAGGTTAAGAGAGGAGTCAGCAGCACAACCCCGGCAGCCTGGCTCCAGATTCTGTGCTCTTAACCACATGTGATACTTTTATGATTGGGGGAGAAAAACACTCAGTAATTGTTATTCACGAAACTGGGAGGAGGGCTAAAAGGAAGTGCGGGGCAAGACTAGCTCATTGGACTTGGTGGCTGGGGAGTGACTGGGGACCTCTGAGCAGTTTCCACAGTGTGAAGGGAACGGAGGTTAGAGGATGAAGGGCTGCAGAGAGAACTATCAGTTCAGGGACGTGGCAGTGACATAGGGAGTCAGAGAAACTGGCAGTGCAGTGAAGACAAGGAATTGGATGGAATCTCTCAGGGGCAGGAGGATTGTTTTAAGAGATGATTGGCACCAGAGGGCATGTTCGAAAGCAGAGGAGGAGCACTGAGAAACTAGGGAGAGTGAAGATGCTCAAAGGAGAGGCTAACAGAGAGTGGAAGGGCATGACTTCAGGATTGGGCTCAGGAATTAGAGGAGAAAAGAGCCGTGGAGGATACAGAGGTGGAAAAGTGGGGAGCAGGGAGGGAAGCAGCTCAGGCTGAAATCCTTCTAAATACACGCAACACGGGTGAATCTCAGGTATATGCTGAGTAAAAGAAGCCAGTCACAGAAAAGCACGTACTGTCCAATGCCATTTATATTTAATATAAAGTTCAAGAACAGGCAAAGCAGATCTATGGTGATAGAAACCACAAGAGCACAGAGTGGGTGGGGATATAGATGAAGCGAGATTGGCCATGAGTCGGTTGCTAAATGTTGAAGCCGGGTGACTTCAACAATTAACTTGCATGGGGTTCATTTTCCTTTTGTATATGTTTGAAAATTTTAAGAGTAAAAAATTAAAATTCTATGATCCTAAACACCTCATAACATTTTACATGGTAATTATTAACATTATCAGTTGAGATTCATCCTTAAGGAATGGATATGTTAAATGATTATCTACAATTTCCTTTTTCAGATCATGATCCAACAGGTATGTCCAACGTCCACAGTGCAGAGGAAGCAATTACCTTTTGAGGAGGGGCAGACGCAATGAAATCAGCCACGATCTGGGCCTTCTGCCCATGTCACGCAGCACTCAGGCTCTGGGTCACAGACGCCCAAGTTTAACTTGCCAAGAAGCATCGCTTCCTGGAGGCACCCACAAAAAAGGCAAGGTCCAACTTTGGGGTCCAATTACCCATAACTTGAACATGCCAAAAAACTGCAAAATAGGATACTTTTCTTTCTTCCTTCATTCTACCTTTTCCCATGAAGATATAGCAAGGAAACATGCCGTCACTGCCTTTCAAACATGTTTGGACTTGAGGAAACGTGCCTTTCAAATATGTCTGGACTTTGATAAAGAGCAAAGTCTGTGGTATTCCCAGAGTGACTAGTAAGACGAACATTCTTTGTTAGTTGTCGTGGTTAAAGCACTAGTTTTGAGCCTCATAGTACCTAAATGTTTATATATATTCAAAGGGAAAAGGACTGAAAATACAAGATGTTCCCAAATTTACTTCTTGCAGTTCTAGTTCATTCCCTATTTGAATTAATTAGAATTCTCCCTCTAAAAGCAAACTTGTTGATTAACAACTTCTTTTTTAAAATGTTACTTGAGGGAAAACATGGAATGGGAAAGGAAGCCAAATTATTTAAGGGCCAAACCCCATCAGCAATATCAATACAGTTTGAATAATGTGGTGCCCATAAGGTAAACTTCTGCCTTAGTTCACTGAGTTGTATGAAATTTCAGACTGTCTCAGTTCTTTTTTTTTTTTTTTTTTTTTTTTTTTTGAGACAGAGTCTCACTGTGTTGCCCGGGCTAGAGTGCCATGGCGTCAGCCTAGCTCACAGCAACCTCAAATTCCTGGGCTCAAGCAATCCTTCTGCCTCGGCCTCTCGAGTAGCTGGGACTACAGGCATGCGCCACCATGCCCGGCTAATTTTTTCTATATATTTTTAGTTGTCCGATTAATTTCTTTGTATTTTTAGTAGAGATGGGGTCTCGCTCTTGCTCAGGCTGGTTTCGAACTCCTGAGCTCAAACAATCCGCCCGCCTCGGCCTCCCAGAGTGCTAGGATTACAGGCGTGAGCCACCACGCCTGGCCTGTCTCAGTTCATTTTAAAGAGTGATATAAAATTTTTCAAAAATACGAATTAATTCAAATGAATTAAAATTTTTCTTTAAATGAGGTATAGAACTTTTAAGAAAGGTGGCTGGGTCAAACAAACAAATCATGACCAAACAACTGGAAGGATGATTCCAATTTAAATACGCAGCATGTTACTCTAAACAACCTGCTTGTTAAGTTTCGCTCTCCTATCTGGGCCTGAGCCACAGGCTCAGGCTAGGCTATAATCCTAGCACTCTGGGAGGCCAAGGTGGGAGGATTGCTTGAGCTGTGAAGTTCGAGACCAGCCTGAGCAAGAGTGACACCCCGTCTCTATTAAAAATACAAAAATTAGTTGGGCACTGTGGCATGCACCTATAGTCCCAGCTACTAGGGAGGCTGAGGCAGGAGGATTGCTCAAGCCCAGGAGTTGGAGGCTGCAGTGAGCTACAATGACACCACTTCACACTACCCAGAGCCAGACAGTGAGACTGTCTCAAAAAAAAAAAAAAGTCTTGCTCTCCTTACATTCAAGGAATTCATAAAACAAGATCGTCAAATGGAATGGAAGATTCTCATCTCTAAGACCCAAAAAAAGAACCTCTGTGGCTCCTTTCAGTTCCAGATTTTCCAGGCCAGACCAATTTGAAATATTCTGCTTCTTTTGGTACGTGAGTAACTGACCAGACCGGGAATCCCAAATGTTGACTTTAAAACTATGGTTGTCAGACTTTTTGCAAATATTGATTTCTACTTCACCCAGAGTCTTTAAGTCTAATCCTGTATCTGATAGTGAACACCCTGCACTACACAGTTCTTTATATCTTCCATATGCAATATACAAAGAACAAATATACGCTGATTTATCATGAGACATGTGGATGCCCTGGCAGGAAGTGGTAACTTTGCAATCTTCATAATTCAGGAAACAGAAGGACAACACATTCTTGGGGCTGGGCACTGAGCAGGAACTCAATAAACCCTTCAGCCAATGAAATGATGACACAGGAATCTGTGACAGTGCCTTAGTTGAGTGATGATGAGGGCCTATAACCCGATGTGTGAAAATCAGAATTTGTGAAACAAATGGGGATGATGTCACGTTATTACAAAAGGATTCCTCCAGACAATGCTTTCCCAGATATATTACATACTAAACGAAGAGCTTAAGTTAGAGAAACTAATTGTTTGGCTCTGGTTCTAATTAAATATCAATTAGGGATCATAATAAACATCTTTAAATTAAAATATAACATTTTTGTACAATTTCTTGTGTGTCTTGAGTACAGCTCTACTTAAGTTTCCAAAGTACAATGCTAGTGCATGTACTCTCATCACTCCTGTATTTGTGAAAGGGAGGGTGATCCAGACTTCGGTTTTAGGCTACCTACTACCTTTGGTTTCAAAAGCAGCTTCTTTTCTGATCTCTCTCCTTGGTGGCACTTTCCACTTTGTATCAAGGACAAATATAGGAAAGTGTATTTCTGATCCTGCAAGCTCTGGAGAGAAAGAAGTGCCCCACATGCCTTCACTCTGCCTGTACAGGTCAGGTCCTTAGAGTAGAGGGGGAGGGCTGCTTCCCTGGGGTACTCATCCTATGGCCATAGCGCTGGGCATAGCACACACTCCCAAGCAAATCCTAACAGCGAATACAATATTGACGCCTGTTATTTACTCATGTATTCAACTGTGAAGTCATTTAAACTTTTCTAACACTTACCTAATGAGTCCAAGGATTAAACTCCTGGGAGAGATCACAGAGATCAGCATTTAGCTGTCTGTGACCAAACAGGAGTTTTAGAAGGGTGAAAGCAGATTCTACAAAGTCTGCCCTTGGGATGTTTTTCAGCGGTGCGTGATATACTTTGGAACTCTTTTATGTACAATGTAAGGCAAAATAAATGACATGTTGATATTATATGTAAAGATTTTAAGATTTATTTTAGTAGACTGAATAAATAAAAGCATGTAATTCTTATAAACAGCCATTTCCTGTCAGTGAAACATTTATAAATGAGCGGATCTGGCATTCGCATGATCGCTGGGCGTGTGTGCCTTCACGTGCTGGAGGGGTTTATAAATGAAAACCGGCTGAATTCTGGGGACACGTATCTAAGTGTCCCATGCAGGTGATGCCACATGTTTGCATGTCACTTCTGCCTTCACCCAATGTAGGACCTCGGTGCTCTATTTCTAATGTGGTAAGCCTGACATAGTAACAATGCTGTTGACACGAGTGGGGACAAGCTTACCTGAGGGAGGGGGGCGGTCGGGCAGCTTTCCTTACCAAGGGGGCTCTAAAGCAGGCAAGCATTCAGGAGAGAAAATAGTATTAATGGGTTTTAAAAAAAAACATGCCCACAAATACAGAGAGTTTCGTTTCAGCCAGAATGTTCTGGGAAAGGGTATCACAGCAAATTGAAATTTCTGGTTGAGTTACCACACGCAAGGGCACCACTGTTGCTAGTTTTCAAAAAGAACGGCAGAATACACATGAGACCTGGAACGTAAGTGATGGTTAAGAGGCATTTCTGTGAAATTTCACAATTCCAGCTAAAGCTGAAGAGCTCTTTGAACAAGTCCGTCCTTTGTCATTGACACTGCTACGCCAGCTGCCCTCATCTCAGGCCCGGGCCCTACCTTGGGTGTGTCTTCACGTTGCTGACCGGCCCTGCCCTGTCTCCCAACATCTTTCCCACTCTAAACTCAGCTGTCTTTGGAGATTTTGCCTGAATGCCTGCTTTTCCTCACTCTGTTGCCTCCTCTCAGCCACTCCCAGGGGCTTGCAGAGGACTCTCGCACCTGCCTCTGGTCCTGAGCCTGTCCGTGAGATCCACGTCCTCATCTGGACAGCTTGCCAGTTTCTAGAACTCAAAAGTCGGACTTCCATTCCTCTACACAGGAGGCCCTGCTCTGGACTCAGCTTCTTTCTCTCTCTATGAATAAAATGACTTTTATCACAGACTTAAAACGTTAGTTCTGTTTCTGAGACCACCACCTTGCCCCCTCACATCCGAAGAGTTGACCAGTTCTAGGGCTTCTATTTCCCATCAGCTCTTGTTCTCTAGTCCCCCGCATCAACCCTGTGCTCAGGCCTGCCCTTGATGTGCTGGGAGATGATGCCAACAGCCTTGTTTTCTTGGTTTCCCTCGTGCTCTCCTCAAAGGCTTTCACCCTGTCAGACTGCTGGCCGTGGCCCAGGAATCCTAGACCATGGCAAAAGCTGCTTAAACAGGTATGAGCAGGCCCTCTCTGTCTGAGGAGCCCAGGGCACCACCACTGATCAGCTCTCCTCTCTCACTCCCTACTGGCACCCCCCAGGCTTCCTGAAATACAATTTGAAACCACGATGAATCTAAAATTCAGCTTTAATGATATCATACCCCTCAAAAATCATCAACAGGTTGGTGGGAGTGTAAATTATGGCAATACTAACTTAGGCAGGACATTCACATATTCTGGTCCCAGGTATATTCCCAAAAGAAATGTGTACCTATGCTCATCAAAACACAGCTATTAGAATGTTCATAGCAGCACTTTTCAAAACATGCTCCAGATGGAAACTGCTCAAATGAGCAAACAGGAGCACACTGCATCACTCGGCGGAACACCACGCAGCAAACGGCAGGGGACATGCTTTGAAAACACGCGACGTGGATGAGTCTCACAAACATAACGCTGAGAGAAGCCAGCTGCAAGAGAGAGAAAAAGGAGCCCCTACCACGTGACTCTGTTTACATCAAGTACTGAACCAGGGGGAATGGACCTATGCTGTCAGAAGTCAGGCTACTGGATGGCGGTTACCTTTGACAGGGAAGGTGGCAGAGGAAGCACAACGAGCTTCCAAGTCCTGGCTGTGTGTTTAGCTTATGAATAAATCATTATACTTATGCTTTGGGTACTTTTCTATACAATATTTTACTTCAATAAAACACTTAAAACAAATCAACCATCAAATGTTCCCAATTAACTATTGTACTAAATGCAACTTTCACTGTGGCTGTAATTGACCCTTCTGGAGTCTTCTCTCTCTCTTTACGCTGGGGATTCTTTGCACCTAAAGGCTCCAGGTATTCCTGTGAAACGCAGTGGACATGTACACTTTCTGGGGAGAGGTGTCACAGCATTCCACAGCATTCATCCATAGCATTTTGTCAGAGTTTCAAAGGGGCCCCGCAACCCAGGAAAGGCAAAGAACAACTGCTCTACTTGCTGCTCCTCAAATGGTCCCTGAAATTGGACTCTGTGACTCACTCCTGTTTTGTTTGTCTTCTCCTCAGAAGGTCCTCCCCTCTCTGACTGGCCCCTATTGAGATTCTACCCGTTTCTAGGGCCTACCAAGTCACCTCTACCACTACCTCTGTTGATCCTCAACCAAAACCTACCTGCTCTCTCGCTTCCACAGCTATGTATCAGGGGTCCATTATGATACTCGGGTAGGCACTGAGGGTGTACAAACCCTAATCCCTGCCCTCAAGAAGCTTTCTATGCAGTAGAGGCAAAACAGACACATCCATACCTAACTTTCAGCAGAAAAGGAGCATCAGGAGAGAGAGGGGGGTAAGTCCAAGGGGAGTTCAGAGGAGGAAATGATTCCTTCTGACTAGGGGAAATCCAGGCTGCTTCATGGAGGTGGTGGCATTGCCCTGCATGATATGGAGTGGGAGGGAAGGGCATTCTAAATGGAGGGGCAAAGGCAAGTGCAGCGAAAGCCCTGAGCCTACGCAGGGAAGGGCAGGCAGATTCTCCCAGAGCAGAGACACCACAAAGAAGGTCTGAAAAGGTGTTGGCTGGAATCAAAAGATTGGCTGCCAGGCTCAGGGGTTTGAATTTTATGCTGGAGGTAACTCAAAGTTACTGAAAAATTTTAAGCAGGGTATGATATAATCAGGTATGTGCCTTACTATCTCAGATAGATTAGGATGACCTCTTCCTCCTCTGGGGGTCTACCATTGTTCTGTCTCTATGGTACTTCACTGCCTTTTGCTTTTAGTATGGTTATTTGTATGCTTTTTTTGTACTCTCCACCTTGACTTGACTCAACTTAATGGAAGGCAAAATAGTTTTAGTGCTAGTATACCGTCTTACATATAGTGGCACTCAGTAAATATTTATGCCAGGTGCAGCGGCTGTGCCTGAATACTAGCTACTTGGGAGGCAGAGGTGGAGGATCACTTGAGGCCAGGAGTTTGAGACCAGCCTGGGCAACATAGTGAGACCCCATCTCAAGAAAAATTCTGAAAAATTAGCTGGATGCAGTGGTATGTGCCTATAGTCCCAGATATTCAGGATGCTGAAGCAGGAGGATCCCTTGAGCCCAGGAGTTCGAGGCTATAGTGAGCTATGATTGTGCCACTGTACTCCAGTCTGGGCAACAGAGTGATACCTCATCTAAAATAAAATGAAATAAAATAAAATAAAAAAATTAAATTAAATTTACTTAACAATGTGCAACATCAACTTAAAATCGTTTTTGAATGGATGAGGAAAGAGGGTGGGAAGGTGCAAAAGAAAAAATATTCAGGGTGTAATATAAATGAGTTGGACAAGTTCAGTGTCTGGTTCGCCCTTCAGATTCTACGTCTAAGCCTAAATGTTCACTATTCGGAATGTTTGACATCTAGAGGAAAAAACTGCAATCGTAAAGAACGATGTTTAAAGTTACCAAAGGACTCTATATGAAGCAGATGTGCGGAGTGGTGCCCCATCCTATGATCTCAAGTTAATTGCTGATTATCAGTTGGGGCAGGGGGCGCTCAGAAAAAAGGGACTATTATATCAAGAGAGTCCTGTTCAATGCTTAGCACCTAGAACACGGAATCAGAAAGTCCAGCCTCACCCTTGGCCCTGTTCCCTGACTTCCCGGGTGTTCTGGGAAATGGAGAAAAGAGATAAACTGTTTAACCTCTCAGGTCCTTGGGTTAATTATCTAAAAAGAAGAGATTAAGTACTTTGAATGCTGTGAAGAAAGGGGCTCTGCCTCCAAATCAAGAAGGAAGAAAACACTCTATTGGGAAAGAAATCAACTTAGGTAGCGAGTGGCGGGTGCTGTAGCTCACTACACCTAATACTAATGTTCACTGTGCTATTTTTTCTTTGTGTATCACCGCCTTTTGCTTTTGAGGCTCATGTTTATTATCACACCTCAAAACCACCCTGTAAATTAAATTACTTTGTCCGGCTACCGTATGAGAAAACTGAGGCAAAAGGAGACTTGATGACCTGCGCAAGGTCCCTCAGAACTGCAGAAAGAACCCGGATTGCTGACTCTCGGACAATGTTCTTCCTACGCCTCGTGGCCTCTGGTGGAGTGACTTACACGGAGAGCAGCGATGCCTCCGCAGGGGTAACTGGTGATATAGCTGCTGCCCTCCTGGCAGTTGTGCCCACTTGTATGAGCTTAGGGTGGGCTCCTCATTTGGTCTGGCCTGGGTGATTTGGCACTCTATCATGGCCAAGGGCAATACATGGGAAGCTGAACCTCGCAGGATCTGAGCAGCTGGTGTGGCTTACCCAAAGGAGGGCGTGGGAAAGGAAAAGCAAAATTTAGCACCATTTGCAACTGCACAGGCTCCCAAGCCACACACTGCGCAGCCCAGTCACGTGTGCAATACGCAATGCTGACTGCAACTGGAACTGGCCCAGAAGGTCTGAGTTTCCTTCCTTCTCTGCAAAGCTTTCCAGCTAGTTAGGCAACAACACCCATTGCAAGCCACTATTTAGTCTAGCCCTATTTTGGGAGCTACCTTGGGATGTTTGCCGTTTCTTCTTCTTCTTCTTTTTTTAAATAAAAAAGAAATATGTTGAAAATTCAAATTTTATGCATGTGAATAAAATAAAAAGTTAAAACTTTCCTTCTAATTTCACTCCAAAAGGGTAATAATTACCGTCAATTTAGTCTTTTTCTTCCTTCCACAACTTCTTCTGGACTTTGCAAACACACACACCACACACGTATATGATATTTAAACCAATGGGTTCATATTTACATATAGTTTTGCAAATTGCATTTTTCATTCAACAATAAACATATCATGAACAACCAGACTTGCCCATACAAGCGTTGGTGTATTTTTCTAATTTTAATTTCTCATTTTGAGACTTTAAAATTTACAGAAAAAACAAAAAGGGCAACATAAAAAATACCTAGGGTCAATTTTGAAAATTAGCAAATTCCTGCAACTGCTCTCCTTCCCCGCAGTGGACTTCCTCCACATCATCCTGGAAGTCACTGCAAGACCACTTCAGAACATGCAGGGAAGGGGAAGAGCAAAACCAAATATTATCTGCCTGTTGCAGGACTTTCCAACAACTGCCCTAGCCAGGCTGAGTGCTGAGAGAACAGCCCAGAAGCTGAGCCTCCAGCTCCTCATCCAGAGCTCACTCCCATTGGAAAACAGTCTGAGTAACAGAAGGCAGTGGCAAATTCAGTGAAAGTACAATGCTTGGCGATTGCTTCCCCTTTTGGAAACCCAGGGGTCAGTGGTTTGCAAGGGCAGTTGCCTTGCTCAAACACAGGGAACTTGAGTTCCGTTCTCACCAGAATATTCTCTGCAGATTCTGCTGGGCCCACCCACAGTGTGTGGCTAACCCTGATAGCTGTCCCCTGTCCCAGGAGGAGTGTGTGTTAATCCTGACTCAAGGGCAGAGAGACCTCCTGCCTAGACCTGAGCCCAGGTCTGGGCTGCTATCTGGAACAACCAGATGCGGAGGGGCAGAGAGAGGACAGGGCAGCTAGAGAGAGCCCTGGAGGAAACGGGATGGGGGCATGCTACTTCTGTGACAGGTTTTCTGAAGACCTGTGAAACAGCATTTTGGCTGCAGCCAGAGTCCACAGGGAACAAATTTTTTGATTCCTTCTGCTACATTTAGAACATTGAGTACTTCTCTATGTACACAACAGTGTTCTAGGTCCTTCAGATGCACTAAGTAATTTAGTCCTCACAATCTCCACACGAGAGAGGGCTGTAACATTTTCCCCATTACTCGGATGGGGGAAGTTGGATGGGAGAAGTTGGGCACAGGAAGCTCAATCACTTACCTAGGGAGTAGCAGACATGGGAAGTGAATCCAGGCACTCTGGCTCCAAAGCCCACGCACTTCAACATTACGCTGCGCTACAAAGATAAGCAGGCTTCTTTCATGCAAGACTTCTCAGCGTCTTTCCTACACTAAGATACATTTATGATCTGCAAGAGGCATATGGTTTGTAGCATTTCCCCAAATTATTTGAGCATAGAAATGGTTTCCTAGAACATCTCTTGAGATCGGTGTTCTAATAACCACACTGAGTAAATGCTGGCAGAGAGTTCCTAGAAACAGGGTGTAAGCTCTAGTTCTTGCCATTTAACTGTGTGACTTTTGAAACTGCTTACCTTGAGCCTGTCTTATCTGTAAAAATATAGGAATGACAATAGTCCCTATGCCTCAAGGAACTGTTTGAGGATTAATGCATATGGTAAAGTTCTAAGCCTTCAATAATCGGCGCTCTCACAACGATGATAAAGAATACTAAATATTAATTTAAGAAGAACAAAGGAGTTAAGAGAATTCAGTGAAAAGGAGCAGAGAATCACAGCAAACACTACAACCTCTGAGTGATCTTCACGCACAATAGTCCCTGTCAGAAAACCATGAGAAATCCTCACATGAAAGAAAACCCTAAGACACCACAGAGTGCAATATTATTCCAAGGGAAGGAGAAACAAGGGAAAATATTTTTTAAAAAATAGCTCAGACTTAAAGTTTCTTTGGCAAAGCGGGCCCTCTGATACTGTAACAGATGCAGACCAAAGACAAGGGCCAATTTCCCGAGTGCTAAACCCAGCTAAGGAATCCTTCAGAAGAGAAAGAGCCAGGTGCTGGCCCCACCGCGCTTGGTGACGGGAGGAAGATGCACACTAACTTTTGGGGGGGTAAATTCTCATCACTGAACTGAAAATGGCTTGGTATCCACAGGATATCTTCCTGTTCCCATCAGATGGAATGACTCATGCCTCTGCCATTTCACTTGCAGCCACTGTGGGAGCAGAGCTAGGAGTCTGTTCAGCAGGGACTCAGGCTCCACAAAGGCACCCCCGGTCCCTCGCCTGACACAACACTCCCCCCCACCCTTTTCTTCCGGTCGTGCCTGCCAAACACGTAAGAGTTGACAAGAAACAAAACAAAAATCCCCAAACCCCCACCAAGTAGCAGGCAGGGAGAAGGCTGCAGCAGACGGCTACTGCTCCCTCATGCACAGCCCATGGCTCCAGGAGCCAGGGCACCTGAAGCAATTTGCTCTCAGTGGGCCAGAGCAGCTGTGGACACTGGACCTGCTTCCTGCTGTGCAACTATGTAAATGCATCTTGTGCTGGGGCCAGGGCCCAGCTGTGCTCCGCGGCAGGGACGTGTGAGTGATGGAGCCGCCAGCACAGCCTCTCAGTGGAACTCGCTTGTGCAGCCTGCAGGCTCAGACCCACAATGCCAACCCCAGGAGCAGTGACCCCTCATGGGACACTGCCTTGCCAGGAAAGCCATCCATGTGGCAGGACGGGACAGACAATCCCCTGGCAAGCACAGCCTGGGGAAGACAGAAGCCACGAACCTCAGGAGATGGAAACTGAGTTGGAGGATGATCAAAACCTAGGGGATTAGACTCCAGGCTGAACTCAGAACAGTTTCCTTGTGTCACTTCTAATCAGCCTCAGTTTCCTCATGTAAGATGAGAGGGGCTCATCTCTTTCTCAGGGCATCATCTGTGTAAGCACCAAATATGTGTGCTTCCTAATGTTCACAACAACACTGGAAGGGAAGTATCTCACATCCCATTTTGCAGGTGTGTAAACTGAGGCTTGAAGGAGTGAGTGAGCATGGTCAACACTGTACAGGTACTAAACTCATGCAGCTAAGGATTTAAACTGACAGTTGTGGATATTCAGATGTGTCTCCTGAAATTCTACATAGGCTTCTAAGCTTCCTTAAAATCATGTTTGCAACTAAAATCGAGTGTTAATTTTCGACATGAGCATTACTCACTTAGTAAATTATCTACTGCAAATTAAAAATCTTACTTTCATCACCCTTCTTGGGCTATTTATTCTCTTGTATTGCCAAATGGAATGTGCTTAGGGAATTGTAAATGAATTTTGAAATTAGCTAAAGCAAAGTCTAACTATAATTCTAATATTAAATCATTAGCAAAATAAATCACTAAAACAATTCCATGGGACAAATATAAATGACTTCTGTTCTAATGTAGTATCTTGTTTATTGGCCTGAAGAAAGTTGGTATTAAAAGAGAGAGCAGGCATACGGATGGTGGAAAGAGCTCTGTGCCTAGGGTCAAGCGATCTAGAGTCTATCCAGGCCCAGTTGTTAGGTAATTAACTGTGTAATTTATGCAAGTCACTTCATCTCCTTCCCCTTCTGCATCAGTAAAACAAAGGCTTAGATTACATCAGTGTTTCCTACCCGTTTCAATGTGAAGACTCCTTTTAACGTACAGACACTTAATAGATTCTTCCCCTCCCAAAGACAGTTGTTGTTTTGAAGTCTATTGGTTACAAAGAATATGTAATAAAAAATGAAGAGAAATGCTCTCTTTATTTTATTAATTGCAACATTATCTTCATATATTGGAAAAAGAGTAGTGCTTTTATGTTTAAGACATTAATATTCAGTTTACAGTCAATATGTGGCCCCTATAAACATTCACTTACCCTTTGCAATAAACTGTCCATTCTCCTTACCATTCTTTGCCTGTAAATTTTGAGTCTTTGTATTAAATGGCCTCAAAGGCTCCTTTCAGTGTCAAGCTTTATCATATAAGCCAATTATTTCTAAGAAACTATATACCAGGCTTCTATTTTTTGTTTTGAATAATAAAACAAATTTTCAGTTAGTGATTCTGTTTTGCATTAAACATTCGTTGTACAACAATAGCCGTGGATTAATTTACTCATCAGATGTATCCTGAATGCCCACGCTAGGCATACAGAGGTGAATGCAATAGACACAGTCACTGTCCTCACACAGCGTTGGTCTACAAGCCTTTTCCTCGATCCTAAGCCTTCTCTTCTGTTTATCTTTGGCCTCAAACTCCCCCTGGAGCGATGGTCTCCAATCTCCACCTGCCTGCTCAACATCTCCACTTGGATATCTAAAATGCATCTTAGACATAACCTGTGTAAAGCAAACCTCTGGACTCCTCACCCCACGTCTGCCAAAATCCTTCCTCCGGTGGCATTCCCTGTCTCTGAAGTGGTAACAGCATTCACCAAATAAATGCTCAGGCCCAAAAGTCTCTTCCTGAGATCCTCTCCCTCAAGGTGGTATCTACAGAGTTCATCACAGGGACCAGTGTGATCTTAATCCAGCATAAGTTTACTGAGAGCCTACTATGCGCCAGGCCCCACACAGGGACACAGAAGTGAGGGCAGGTCGACACTGCACAGGTGATGAAGAGTGTTGTGAGGAGATGTGCTCAATGCTGGGAAATCAGAGAGCCCAGAAGCTCTAATTGGTTCTGGTGGCCTCTTGGAAGTGGTGCTCAGGATCTGTCTGCGCCCTCAAAGGAAGAGCTGCTTCAGAGTAGTTTACTTGGAAGGTTAGAAATGTACTCCTAATAATATTTCCATTACTCAGAATATCTGCCTTCTGAACTTCGGGGGTGAGGGCCGGAGCAAATCAGAGCTGGGCACAAACCAGAAGTGAGCTCAGATATCTAAGACCAAATGAATGACCTGCTTAATCTAAGCCTAACCTAGCCATGAAAGCCACTGGGAAACTGGAACTTCCCAAAGGTTCATAAGTATTAAACAGTTACAACTTTTTTTTTTAAGTAGAGACCGCCAGCATGAAGTGTAGTGTAGTGCAGTGGCTATTCTCAGGTGCAATCACAGTGCACTACAGCCTGGAACTCCTGGCCTCCAGGGATCCTCCCACCTCAGCCTCCCAAGTAGCTGGGAACAGGCACCTGCCACCGCGCCCAGCCTAAACTTTGTTTTAAAGCCACTTTCCGTCCTCTTCAGAAAGCATCAAAATGTTCATATCCTTTGACGCAATAATCTAAACCCAGGGAATTTATCCTAAGGAAATAATCCAAAGTATGTGCACTGAGATATTTATGACAGTGTTATTTACTGAAAAATTAAAAAGGAAAAGAATATATAAAACTTAGAAATAGATAAGTTATGGCACACCAGCTGCATGGAGCATTCTGTACCACTGAAGGTGTAATTTTTGAAAATTGTATTGCTATATAAAACATGTTTAGGATAGTACTGCTTTTTACAAGGTATATAAAAATTATACATAAAATGGATAAAGAGTGAGCAGAACATACAAAAATGAAGTTAATTTGCTAGACAGGACTACAAATACTCTTACTATTGTTGTTTAAACAATAAGAACAATTAGAAATAGAACAAGTCTCTTACATTTTCTCCACACTCACCTGGAGCAGGGGTCTGCAAATTACAGCCAGTGGGCCAAATCCAGTCTGCTGCTGATTTTTGTAAATGAAGTTTTATTAGAACACAGGTATGCCCACTGGTTTATGTATTATCCATGGCTGTTTTGGCCCTACAATGGCAGAGTTGAGTGATTGTGATAGAGAGTGTATAGCCCACAAAGCCTGAAATATCTACTGTTTGGTCCCTCACAGAACAAGTTTTTCATCCCCTGATCTAGAGTAAGGAAAGACCATGCTTCATTCTAGAAGTCTACCACATATATAACTGCTATGATTTAAATGTTTGTGTCTTCTCCAAATTCTTATGTTGAAATCCTCACCCTCAATGTGATGGTATTAGGAGGTGGTGATTAGATAGTGAGCATGTAGTCTTCACGAATGGGATTAATGTCCTTATAAAGTAGGCCCAAGGGAGCTCATTGGCCCTTTCCACCACGTGAGTAAACAGTGAGAAGGTGCCATCTATGAGGAAGTAGGACCTCACCAGACACTGAATCTACCAGAGCCTTGATCTTGGACTTCCTAGCCTCTGTAACTGAGAGAAATAAATGTTTGTTGTTTATAAGCTACCCCATTTACGGTATTTTTGTTGTAACAACCATGAATGTGGATGAATGAACAAGGAATCATCTATGGTTTATACTTTCATCCACTAGCTCTTAAGAAAAAAAAAAACACAAGGAGTGCAGCGCGCACTACCCGAGGGATGGACTTATTTGAAACACGGACTTGGGGGGGGAACCAAGGGCAACACACGTAACCTAAACATCTGTACCCCCATAATATGCTGAAATAAAGGAAAAAAAAAAAAGAAAAAAAAAAACAAAGAATAAAGCTATTCCCCCAAATATACTTTCCCACTGTTTGTTTCTACTTCAACTTGGACATGAAGGTCGTGCATTAATCAGATAGCTTATTATCTGATTTAAACCTTAGTTCATTTTTATAAAATACAGACTGGGGAAAGGAGACAGAGAAATGCTTCTTTTTTTTTTTTTTTTTTTATTTCAGCATATTATGGGGTACAGATGTTTAGGTTACGTGTGTTGCCCTTGGGAGAAATGCTTCTTAAGTTAAAGGTTCGGGCCAAGAACTGGAAAGCTTTCTCCCAATTTAAGGGTGTTTTTTTCTGCTTTTTAAAACATCTCTGGTCTTTGGGAAGAATAAACAAGTCAGATTTCCTGGCCAGTCTAACTGATTGCACACCTGGACTTCATGGCCACCACCTTCTTGTGTAAGGTCATTAACACATACAGACTACACAGATTTTTCTTCCAAGCTGTTCCTCATTGCGCTACAAAAATGCATTGACTCTGGATGAAAGTTCACCATATTCTATCCAAAGTCCCTAACAAGTTACCTGTGCCATTAACTGCCTGGCATCTGTTTCCTGTGTTTGCTGAGAGAAGGACTATGGCCCATGCTTAGGGTCAACGGCTCATTATCAGATTTTGGAGGGGCTGGTATTGCCCTAAATAGAAAATGACCACAAGTTGCTCTTTGATTACAGTATTCTTAGAGTCTATAACAATCAAACTAGCTGTTTGATATTAGAATAAATTATTTAAAAATATTATATAACTTAGGACAAATTCTAAAATTGGATCAAGGAAGTAAAGTCTAAGTCAAAAGTCCCAAACTGGCAGTTGGAGGGCTGAAGTTGGCTTGCAGACCTATTTTATTTGGCCCACAGAGAATTATTAAAAAAAAAAATGCAGCCAACATTTAGAAATTGGGAGTTTTCACATTAAAAAAATCTAGATTTCTGGCTTCTTTACAGAGAGCACATTCCCACGTGGATGCTCAGCTGGGGTCAAGTAGCAGATGCACTCGGGATAGGGCCCAGCCTCGCTCCCTGCACCACAGTACTTGCCTGGCCCCATACATGGCTGAGGTTGGGACCACGGGGTAAGCCATTTTTGAAAAGTCATTCCGATGTTTCAAGCAGGCGATGGGACCAATGACAAGTTTGGGAACCAAACCTTTAAAGTGCTGAGGCTGTACGTAAGTTCTTTCGGCTTCTCCACTTAGGTGGCATGAATGAGGATGAACTGGCAGATTCTCTAACACCTTTCCAGAAGTGACTTAAATAAAGGTTCACAAAATTCACAAAAGATTCATCTGCCACAATGTGCACTAATCAATTAATACTGAGAAATCTCTTATTCTCATGAGTCCAGTTCTGTTTACCTCCCCTGACCTACTCTAAACTGATCTAATCTTTAATCATCTAATAAACAAGTGTCAGCATCAGAAAGAGGCAAGCCACTACACTACATATTCACAAAGAGTTGAGGAATTCCCTGACCCCAAGGCTTTGGAAATTCAGCTGGGAAGAAAACTCCTACTCAGACCAAAGAGAAGATAATAGCTCTAATTCTGTGCCAGGCACTGTGCTCAGGGCTTCTGTCCTCACAATTACTCTATGAGATATGATTATTATCTCAAAAAGACGGGTAAGTTTGGGGGTCTGAAATGATAGGTAGCATCCAAAGAAGCTGAAGAAAAAATAGTATAGAACAGTGTGTAGAAAGGGACATATACCAGCTAAAGGAAAGAAATCTTTATGATAAATGAAGTCACTAAATTTTAGTGAAAGATCACTGGCAAATTATACCATTTGATTGGTCTGTACATTAAAGAGAGCAATTTTCTACTCTTGGGAACATACGATGATTTTTTTTTTTTTTTTGAGACAGAGTCTCACTGTGTTGTCCAGGCTAGAGTGCCGTGGCGTCATCCTAGCTCACAGCAACCTCAAACTCCTGGGCTCAAGCGATCCTACTGCCTCAGCCTCCCGAGTAGCTGGGACTACAGGCATGCGCCACCATGCCCGGCTAATTTTTTCTATATATTTTTAGTTGTCCACTTAATTTCTTTCTAATTTTAGTAGAGTTGGGGTCTCGCTCTTGCTTAGGCTGGTTTCAAACTCCTGAGCTCAAACAATCCGCCCGCCTCGGCCTCCCAGAGAGCTAGGATTACAGGAGTGAGCCACCGAGCCCGGCCGATGATTTTTGATGGTATATAGACATACATTCTTTTTAAAATAGGAATAGCTCATATTTACTTGAAAAAGATAAAGAGACACACCAACCCAGTGGTTCTATGGATGATATCATTTGAGACAAGGTTAAATTCAAAAGGTCCCTCCTGGGACCTGCAGCCTAGGAGGGAAGGGGCAGGGGCAGCTGAGCCAGAATGAAATGCTGTCTAGTGTTTTCAGGAATTTGAATCTTGAATTCTCAGCATCAGGATTAGTATGTACTGAGCCTAGTACCTGAAGCAGAAAGAAGGTTCTCGGTGCCATTGTTAGCTGGGTAGGCAAAATAACATCAAAACACAAATAAAACAAAATGCAACACATTTTGGTTAACAATAAAAACTGCACCTAATCCCATGGAATAAATGCTTCTATACAGAAAATGATAGAGAATTTTTATTTGCTAACATAGCCAAAGGCAACAGAAGGAAAGAGTGAAACCTAGATAAGGTTGGATTAGATAAGGACCAGGATAAACCAGAATGCCTTTGCATGCAGGGATTTTGCAAGGTGAGGCCCAGGAAATAAGACAGTTTAGGCTTACTCACATCTGCCTCTGTCTGAATCTGCTTCCTGACCACTCCCCACAAAAGTCCTATCTACATTTATGATACATATATTTTAAAATTTCAAAAATTCAAGGAGCAATTAATATAGGCTGCTATAATGCTTAAAATATTTCTATGTTTCTATTCATGAATAAACGGAATTCTTTGTATTTGGGAACAGGTGAGTTCTGAGGCAGAACAGTCATGCTGCTTTCTCAAGGACATTGGTTTCTAAGAGACAGGAGAACATCAGTTGTATGTTAAGCACTTTCCTGGAAATATATCAGAATGGATAAAATGGTATTTATCTGTCAGTTAAGTACTGAAAATGGCCAGTGGAAATACGCTAATAAGACACTTTTGGTGTGTTAGTGTGAGTATGTGTACGCGTGTGTGTGTGTGTGTGTGTGTGTGTGTGAGGAGGGAGAAGAGACCCCAAAGGGCATTGCTTGAATGATGATGATAATAATAATAATAACACCAGCAATAATCATAACAGTATTTGTATTTATTGGGCACTTACTGTGTACCAGGCACTGCACTAAGTGCTATATGAGGATTACCTCATGGAATCTTTACACTAACCCTATGAGGGGGCACTACTATCATTCCCACTTGATGTCAGGAGAAACTGAGGCATGAAGAAATTAAGTAAATTAGAGCTAGGAAGTCACAGAGCTGGGATCTGATCCTAGGTAGATTGAGTCCAAACTTTTGCTCTTAAAATGCTGGTCCCCCAGCTGCCTTCTGAGCAAGGTGGTTCTGTGTTAAACCACAGGGTTTCTGTACTGCCAACGCCGCATGCAAGCCTAGCGCCCAGGCTGACATTCTCAGGTGTCTGAAGAAAGGCAGAAGCTACCTCTGGTGTTTCTTCTTCACTGTGCCCTACGCTGTGCTCAGGCACTTGTCTAAATAATTGATTTTCAGACATGTAAGGAATGTTTGTAAGAAGGAGTGCCAGATTGTAGTCTGCCAAGAGGGCCCACACCAGCTCTTATGGAAACGGGGACAAGGCATGATTCCAGAATCATGAATATGTGACTGCTACTTATCCAGCAGTTGCTAGGAGGACTCAGGTGTTTTTTGTGAAAGGCCAGTAGATGCTGTCGTATTTCATCCTCACTATAACCCTACAAAGTATGCATTAGTCCTGCATTACAGATGGGAAGAATGAGCTTCAATCATTTGTGCCAAATTATACACCTAGCAAGGGGTAGACCTGGGATTGGAGACTAGGCCTCTCTAGCTCCAAATCTTCTGTCCCTCCTAGCATATCACCTAAGGGAGTATGTGATCCTATTTAAAACCACAGCCAAGCATAGTGGCTAAGTTCATAGACTGGAGCCAGACTGTCTGGGTTTGACCAGCTCTGCCACCCACTTGCTGTATGACTGAGGGCAAATCGCTTATTTTCTCTGTGCCTCTTTCCACATCTGTAAGATGAGAATAATAAGTATACCTATTCTATTGGGTTGTATTGAGGAATGAATGCATTAATATTTTTGTGAAGTGTTTAGAACAGTGGCACATAGTAAATGTTTACCTAAGCGTGTGAAATAAATAAATATAAAACTCCCTCTTATGAGGGCACTCATACACAGATGGCAAATAAACCAGGGTAATGGATGTAGTGTCAATGGAAAACGTACATAAATCAACTCTCGCAGTAGCCAACGTAGCAAGCCCACCACAAACGCTGCTGTGCGACCCGGCAGCTTTCTGTCTGCGTTGTTGAACGGAAGAATACATTTGGAAAAGAGCTCTAGGCTTTAGTCCCAGATCTGATGTGAATTAGCTGTGCGATTTGGAGAAGGGATTTCACTCTTCAGGGCTTCATTTTCTCCCGTGTTAAAAGCTGTCCCGGCATGACCGGGCAGTGTGGCACAGGGAAGGAGATAGCCCAGAAATGGAGTCCAAATCCCCTGGGGTCCGGTTCTCCCACATATGGATTTTATAACTTGGGACACACTGCTTCATTCCTTTGAGTTTCAGTTTCTCTTCCTCTAAAATGGAGAAAATGATGCCTGTCCCCCTCTTTCACGGGGTTGGCGGCAAATTAAGCAAATGTGAGAGCAGCTCTGTAAACAGAGCTCCCCCAAAGCACCTCCTGCTGCTGGGAAACAGGTGGACACTTACAAATATTTGTGGAAATGACTCGTATCACCTACCACTGTCTGAAGGAATTCCCTGTATTTGTTTATTACTTGTCCCTCCATCCTCCTAGAATCTCAGGTCCCTGAAAGCAGGGACATCTTTGTCTATATTCCTGCACCTGGTAAAGGGTCAGCACTTAATAAATATTTATTGATTGAATTTGTAGGAAGTATGAATACATGAATCAACGAATAAATGGCTGTGAAGTTACATGAGAAGCAAACACACTGACCTAAAAATTTTAACAAAAGCCCAAAGTACTAGGAAACAGTGAAGACACGTAGGGATAAAGCCCTTGGTGTGTCATCTGCCTCCTGTGACTCCTTCTCACTGGGGAGGTGGTTGGGATGGGGGAATGGCAGAGTGAAGATACTATAAAGTGGTTAAATTAACATACTCAGCAGGTACACAGACTTTCTAAAGCTGAATACCAACTGGGATAATTAAAGGCCAGAGCCTTCTCCTTTTTTAATTGACTCCCCTATAAACTACCTGCTGACAAAGGCATAATTAAGTTGATTCCTGTAAGAATACATAAGGAAACTTTTCTCCTCCGTTCTTAATTAAAAAAGTCTCCACTTTGCACCCTAAGCTCAATGAGCACTTAAATTCACCAGAACTAAAAGGAAAGTTACAAAATACTTAAAAAACAAACAAAAAACCAAAAAACAAAACTAAGCCTGCAACACCCCTTCTTCCCAGGAACCAATGCATGGAGGCTCGGAAGTGGCTAGTGCCAGGGAAGGCACTGAAGGGGCGACCACAGGGGAGGTGGTTACACCAGCTCCTGGGGCGGGGGTGGAGAAGTGCCCAGGAACCTCCCCCAGGACTATCGTCCATGCCCATATCGTCTGAAATAAAAGCTGCCATTTAAAAAATACAGTTCTAAAAATAGGGAGTTTAGCTTAAATCCACCAGCTGGTGTTTTGATTTTTAAATTATGTGCAACAATTTATGCTTCAAACCCAGTGAGTATTGGTCAGTAATTCAAGGAGGTTGCAGTTTTATTGATTCCAAGGTTCTTAAACATTCATTCTCTCAGACTCTGAGGAAAGGTGAAAGGAAATAAAAGGGTGGGTAATATGACATAGAAGGCTGAAATTCCAATTTGAAAACAAAAGGTAGCTAGACATTCCCAAAGCAAATAATGTATTTTAAAAGTTTTTTTTTTTAATTTACTCCAAATAAATGGAAGAAAAACTGGTGCATTTTAACTTAGTTACTCTTGTTTTTCCTGATGTCATTTCTGGATCCAACCTTCAAGTATACAAAACTGTAAATAATTCCTAACAGGAATTTATGCTTTAAAAGCATAAAGAATCTTCTCAGTGTTGGGTGGCCCAAGACTATGTCTTTGGAATAAGAATTTTAAAGTGTCCCTCATTAGGCACCAATCATAACCAGAATGTATTTCCAGAAAGGTATGCTATTACAGATCTTAATTAGTGACGATTAATTTCACATGAAATTGGGCTGGTTTTAAAAGGAGTGGGGTGGGTAGGTGGTGTTATAAGAAGCATTAATGCTATCTGCTTCTGGACAAAAAGACTTAAGTACCTTAAATATTTGGTTTTACCTGTGAGCTTCAGCAACACAATTTTCAGATAATCTCTAGAGTTTTTAAAGATGTGGATTTGTGTCTGTGTGGGTAGCATCACGTGCGGACCATGGAAGTCACCATCTCTCCCCCTTTTTCCGGAACAAACACCCACAAACTGATGGGGATGCTCTGAAAGTTAAATTGGATATTTCAGTTGTCCAGGAATGTTCACTATGCAAACAATGTTGGCTCCCTGTGCCAAGGCAGAGGTATTGTGGGACTTGAGGCTGCTGGCTGTGAGAAGAGTGATGGGGCACAGTTCTATTCACCGGGACAAAGTGGGAATCCACAAGAGAGTGGCTGAAATGTTTCATTATCCTAATCTGCAAAGGACAAATAATTACAGAACTTGCCATGTCAGAGCAAGAGACTTAGTCTGCATGGGGGGAGGGGCGAGTTGGGAGGAAAGAGGGAGAGTGCGGGGATACAGAACCTTCCTTTTGGGGCAGGGGGAGAAGGAGAGAACCTGCAAAGTAGACTACAATTCACTTTTCAAAGGAGTCTTCTACTTATAAAATGTTTCTTTTGAAGAGTGGAAGTCCTGGGCGTTTAAGAGTTTGATTAAAGATCAATAAAGAAATCCTTGTCTTTCCTGAAGCTGGTGGCAGAGAAACCTCAAGGGTGAGGAGACAGGCAGGCTACCAATCAAAGATTAATCAGATATAATACAGTAGCCCTGAAACTGTACCAAAGGCTACTGGGAAGATGCAACTTGCCTTATAAAAATCTCCTGTGTTCATTTTTTTTTTTTTTTCAGAGAAACACAAGGGATGTGGAATCTTCAAGAGAAGTAGCATGAAGGGCACAGGAAGCAGAACTCAGGGCTAGGGATCCGGGATGACAACAAGAAGAGAGGGTGGAGGAAGAACTGTAGCGTCTCTCCTTGGAATAGTAGCTGTTTTATTTGCACCCCTGGAGAGTTCCTGGAGTAATTAACATGAACTGCCATTCTTGTTTTTCCAGTGGTGATTTCATCCAGTCCCCACAGAAACTCACAATTACACGTCATGGTTTTGTTTTTTGGAAAGGCAAACTCTACCCCAAATAAGGGAGTTCTGCATACTTCTGAGAGCATTCGAGATCTGAAAAGTCTGCAGAGTGCTAATCATTAACACGGTGGCTTCTGGAGGCAGGCCTGCCGCTTTCTTTGCTGCCTATCACATTTCCTTCTATTTGATCCTGCCCTGTGCTGGTTTACTTTCTGTTTCTCCCACTCATTTCCACGCATTCTTCCATAACACATGTGAAGTCCAGAACGGCCTCTCCCTTTCTGCTGGCCAAGTCAGTATTTCCCTCACAAACCCTCCTTTATAAAATAAATTCATCTCTGACTTATTTTGCCAAGGCCTCTCCCTCTTCCCATTCCTTGGGGTGGGGGAGGGGGGGACCCTCCACTCCCTCTTGAATAATGCAGGAGAATAAAGCAGAAGTAAGGTCCATAAATAACTGTAAATAAAAAGGTGTCTAAGGAGAATAACCTGCTAGTTAAGTTTGGAGGTAGGCAGATCTGGGCTGGTGTTCTGTTTTTTTCACTTACTAGTGGTGAGACTATGGATAGGTTACTTAACCTCCCCCTAAACCTCAGTTTTCTCATCTGCAAAATGGAACTTTAAATTAGGGTAAAATTATCATTTCAGAATAAAACTATTAGAAGCTTTTAATGATGTAAAAACCCTTCCAGGGGTATAAACGGAATTAAATGAAACAAAGCATATGGCATGCCTCCAGTGCTGGAACGTGGCAAGCACTCAATAAATGCTGCTATTATTATTATTTTATTATATAAATCCTTTGGAGAGGAATGTCATCCTTTCCCCCACTGTAGGTATAGTAACAAGGATTCAGTGCTTCTACAAGCTAAAACAGATGCAATCATTGGCTGCTCCAGCCACTGGGAGGCACTTCTCAGAGGCAGTGTGCACCACAGAGCAAAGGCTTATTTTAGGAGTCTCCGATGAGGACAGACTGGTTGATCTGGATGCCTTACCTGGCAGAGCAGCCCCAGCCACACTCCCCTTTCCACGGGCTGTCAGCATCCCCCGTGGGACGCACCACAGCCCCAGATTTGGGAATTTCACTGCCAATTTGTCCCTCCTCCCAATCTCCCTTTTGGAGACCTCAAAGCTTAAGAGAAATGAAAAGCAACCGCTCTACCTCGCAAAAAAGCCAAGGACTCTGCCTCTCTGGTACTGAGTCACTGGTTAGGACCTGTCCCATTTACAGACTCTCCCAGAAAATTACACAAAAACACAAAGTCAGGCTCCAAATCTCAGGCGCTCTCAGAAAGGCTCTGATTCACCAGGGCGTGCTTCGGAGCTGGAACTCCGGGGACGGGTGGTACCCACACTGCCCAACCTGCCAACAGCCTATCTTCCTTTGAAAAACAAAAAAGAAGAAGAAAAAGCCCAAACCTTTCCTAATAAGGTAGTGACACATGCCATTTGTGGTTTCGAATTGCTAGGCACGCTGGGATCATATGACATCCACTGCAGCTACCACTTCACACACAATAAGCGAGGCTCTCCAGGAAGAATGAGGTAGAGTCTTTGGTGTGCCCCTGGGGATTACAAATGAATAGGGAACATGCTTTGCCAGTGGAACCCCACATTTTCCTGATTAACCACACTGGCCTCGCATCCCTCCTTCACGCTGCTGCCTGCAGGACTCTCGCTCTGTGGGCTCAGGCTTTGTAAAAGTTCTCAGGTTGCTTTGTAGGCAGGTTTTCTCTCTCCAACTAGGTACACGGTTCTTGAGGGCAGAAACGCTCCTTTATTTCTTTTGTTTCACCCTGCTATGCTTATCACAGCGTAATCCGCCCAGCAGTTACTCAATAAACGCTTGATGACAGACTAGTGCTGAGAATTTTACAGATCAGTAGGTGATCATTTTATATCATTAGCCCCCAACTTATAAATCAGCAGGGTTTCAAAGTTGGTTTCAAAGAAGATACTTGTAGAGCATATTTTCCCACAGAAACAGCCCCATACTGGGGCTTCGGTTTCCAGGCCCACTTACTTCTCAGAATATCCTATGTATATTTATCTACCTTCTTATTGGGCTCTATCGTTTGTCTCAGACACATTAGACTGACAGTCCACATGCAGAGTGAACTTTTGTTCTTTGAATTACAGCAACACTGACTTGCACAGATTTCTTCCCCCCTTGTTAGTTGTATCTTCATATTTTATGACACTATATGTAGCATCAGGTATTAATCCATACATTAGATACTTAAAAGCAACATTAAGAGGTAAGGAATTATTTTTGCTCATCGTTTAAAAAAGATGCACACACTTCTGGTTTTTTCTCTTGTATTGAAATATTTTTTCAACAGTTTTTAATCTCAATTATTGTTAGGGCCGCTCCAGACTTTCCCAACCATGTACACACACTCACCCACATACACACCCATTCACAGTCTACTTAATTCCAAAAAAGATGTGTAGTAAAAATGATAGTCTCCAGGACTGGCCATTGATATAAATATTAATATACATACATACATATATGCATACGTATGTTTGTTTTTTGGTAAAATGTATTCTGGGCTACTAAAAATATTTATTAGCTACTAAATAAATGAATAATATTAGTTTTAAAAGTAAAAGCTGTAGCTGTTCAACGAGAAGGCAGAGTCTGTGAGACACTTCCTTGCTGGAATGCAGGGAGAACGTTTAATGGTCTGCCTCTGGAAATAGCATCGTATCTATAGAAGAAAGCTTCAGTGGCTCATAGAAGGACAGACACCTTCAGTTGCCTGGCCCACAGTGAGGATAGTCTCAGGCCTCTGTGCCCAGTTTCCTGAAAGAAAGTGGCAGCTTCAGAGGAACACTGTCCCCTGTCCAGGGTGGGGCCTTCAAACCAGTCAGGCTTGCTGGGTTTAAGACCACGAGTACAAAAGTACACGCACACAAATGTCAATTGTTGTACTACTTCCCCACAACAACTTACTGGACACTTAGGTAACCTGAAAGCCATATCTTGTCCCTTATTCCCATTCAACAGCATCCTGAATGCTGTTTTCCAGCATGGCAAGTGAGATGTCTCTTGCATAATATCTCTAAGGCTGGTAGACAGAGTTATCACGCGGGATACCCTAGAAGAGTCAAGCCCAAACAACAAGCAAACAGGAACCTGTCCCAAACCTAGCATGCTGAATGCACGTACTACATGAAACAGGGCCTCTCCTCATCCTCCAGGGTTCGCGGCTACTTTTCTAACCCAAGACAGCATTTAAGGCAGCACAACAGAGATATCAGGTGAGTGGCTATGATGCATGACAAGTACCAGTACATGTTTTACGCCTGTCTTTCAGCAAGTTATTACCAAGACACAAGAAACTGTGGTCCCTTCCCGGCCCCATCACACCTCACAGTAACTCAGTATGGCCCATCCTTGTTCATTGAGATGATCTCGTCAGCAGGCCTTTGATCAATTCCTACAGAAAATCCAACATATGTTCCTTCAATCTCCTACCAATGGAAGAAATTTAATCAAGATAGCAATTAATTACTCGACATTCATCTTTCCTTGGCGTTGCAGGATGTTGCTCGGCTTCCAGGTCTGACCAGTGACAACAGGGCAGCTGTCTAGAGGTAGCACATATAAAAGACCAGTCTGAATATACCTTGATTCCAACAGACACTTTGAGTGTATGATTGTTTACTTTGTCTCTGAAAAATGCCAAGCACTTAAGGGGTTTGGAGTTCATAGGTCTTATACAGTCAGATCCCAGTTAGCTAAACTATTATTCTAATTTAAGGATGGCAATGTGTGGCATGTAGGCTGCCTCTTTCCCTTCTGCACTCATGGCAGACATCATTAATGGATCAGCACTCACGGCAGGCATCACTAATGGATCATGGCACTCTTTCTTGCTGGCCCCAGACATGAGTTAATACCTCTTTTTAAAATTTGGCACCAATCAGCTGTAGTTGGCACATAAGCTGGGAACAATTAGCTATTCCTGTTCTAATTGATTTCATGTACTTTAATTTCTTACCTTTATGCAACTGACAGTTGACTAGGGTATCACTAATTTTAGCAACACTTTCTCTATTCTCGGCTAATCCATCCACCAATCTGAGCTACAAATACTGTGAGCTGTCATCCACTGCCAGACACTAAGTGCCAACTTGTGGCTCTGTGTCCTTATAAAAATCTCAAGGTGGGGAAAGGTAGCTTGAATCTGATTTGTATTATAGCTTCTAGTAACTTTCCCTGACAACTGCCAGGCTGAATTCCTGGCCTCCTTTGGCCTCCTACAGTGCCCACTGTTGCAGTTACTTCATTGCACTACAATGGTCTGTTTATGTGACCTTCTTCTCTACTCACCTCCATGAAGGCAAGACCCATATCTTACTCAACTTTGGATGCCTAGCACTTGGAACATTGCTGAGTGCATAGTGGGTGTTTGGTAAATATGTTGAAATAATTTTTCCAAAGCTCCTGTTTTCTTTCTTTTTTTTTTGAAATAGGGTCTCGCTGTGTCACCCAGCCTCGAGTGCAGTGGCATCAACATAGCTCACAGCAACCTCCAACTCCTGGGCTCAAGTGATCCTTCTGCCTCAGCCTCCTTAGTAGCTGGAACTAGAGGCACATGCCACCATGCCCGGCTAATTTTTTTATTGTTTGTAGAGATAGGGTCTCACTATTGCCCAGGCTGTTTTTAAACTCCTGGCCTCAAGCAATCCTCCTGCCTTGGCCTCCTGAAGTGCTAGGATTATAGGTGTGAGCCACCGCACCCAGCCCAAAGCTCCTGTTTTCAAATACAGGTTAAGCATCCCAAATGTGAAAATCTGAGATCTAAAATATCCAAAAATCTGAAATTTTTGAGGTACTGAGATGATGCTCAAAGGAAATGCTCACTGGAGCACTTCAGATTTGGGATGCTCAAGTTGTAAGTATGTAATGCAAATATCCCCAAATCCGAAATCTGGAAAACTTCTGGTCCCAAGCATTTTGCATAAGGGATACTCAACCTGTACTCTCTGTGTTTCAACTCATGCTCTACAGTGCAAAGATGATCCATGACAAGTGTCACCACTGGAGGCTATTTAGTTATTTATATCATAAAGCAGGCAGTGCTGCGCAGGCAAGCCAGAACTGATGGCTGGCACACAGCTGCTCTTGGCACAGACTTCACCTCTGAGTGTGGAAGGCACCACGGTCACTCGTAGCTCTGTTTTTGGCCTTCATGCTTCGCTGCTGTTTACTGGCCTGAGATGGGAGAACAGGGAGCCACTTCCAGAATTGGCCTCAGTCCCTGGGGTAGCGTCTGTCGGGGTTGTTTCTGTATTTGTCAGTGGGAGAATGCCTGCCTGCAGGACAGGTGGTGAGCGCTGAGCGTGGCAGTGCACGTAAGCACTCTACCAGGTTACAAGCAGGTGCTCCCTTCTCCTCTTTTGAGGCTGCTGTACACAAGGCAGGTGTTGTCGCTCTAGCGTGTCCCCATCCCTTTTCGGCTGCCTCACCCTCTCCTCTGGTCCACTTTGTGCAGACCATTTTACTGTCACATACAACAACTTGCTGCCCCTGTGTGTGCCTGGAGAGGTGTGGCTTCTCTAACTGCTCACAGCATTTCCTTTCCTCTGCCTGTCCTCACCTCCAACTCTGCACAGATTCTGAGGAGGATTGAGGGTGACCTCTTGGCATGGCCCACAGGGCCCTGCACGCTCTGACTCCTGATTACCTCTCCGGCTCGGTTCCAACCCCGCCCGCCTCCCACACACTAAGCTCCGGTCATACCTGAACTCATCATTCCCGTCCCCACCACAGACCTCCGCCTACCGCTGTGGGCTCAGCTCAGGGAGTGGCACTGCCATCCGGGCAGCTGCCCAAGCCAGACCCCCGGAGGCATCCTGGACTCCCCCCTCTCCTCCACCGCACCCCTTCTTCTATCCCAAGTCCTGCTTACTCCTCCTCAGCGTTTCTCAAATTAGTATGTTTTTATCCCCACTGCCTCCACCCTTGTTGGGAAAATAAGCAGCACACCAACAGATTACCGCAACCGTGTCCTAGCTCTCTCCGCCTCCCTCAGCAGCCCCTCCAATGCATTCTTCTCAGCCAGAGAGACTGTTCTCAAAGGAAAATCTGATCGTGGCCCTCCCCTCTTTAAACTGTATTCACAACTTAGACATCACCTCCTCTAGGGAGCCATGCTGACGTGCTCCCAGCGCCCCGTCTCTCCCACGAGAGCAGGGAGCATGCTCTCAGTCTTCTGCACTAGGAGCAAGCTCTGTGAGGGCCCATCCTGTCCTCCTCCGGGAAATGGAAGGTTTTTAATGACACCCTCTGTAGCAGGCACTCTTGCCTCCTCCTTGCTAGCCATCCCCTCACCCCCTTTGCTGGAAGAACAAATTCACTCTTTCCTCATGTGATGAGGGTAAATTCAGATTGGTCTAGGTCACATAAACGGCCCCAGCCTGTTCGAGAGGGATGAGTTTAGGGATGAGCATCTGTTCCAGTTCTGGCCAGTGAGACATGAGGGGAAGTCAGCAGGGGGGTTTCCAAAGGTCTCTTCATTCTTAGAGAAAGATGCACAAGAAACAGTTCTTTCTCTGCCTTGGCTTTGGTATGAGAGAATGGGATGCCTGCAACCTTTCTGTGCCTAGGAGGAGAGCTGGCTGGCGCTCTGAGGATGGCATAACAGATGGAAAGAACGTGATGTTGCTTTGATCTGCCGAATTAGTGAACTGGAGACAAACTGCATGTGAACTTTTTATACTATATAAGTCCCCTTTTGGTTTAGGCCATTTTGAGTTGGGTTTTCTGTTACTTGTAGCTCAAACAGATATAGACTGTTGGGTATTTTTCACTTCTTACTTTGTCTTAGAGGTAACTCAGGGTTTCTCCTTTTAGACTGTGGGCTCTAAGAGGACAGGGTTTGCATTTGCTATATCCTTGTATCCCCCAAAGGTGGGTGGCTTATCCTGCTCCTGGGCTTGAATGAAGAGCCACCATCGTCTTTTGACCTCACACTATAAGGTCTCACTATGCTTCAGATGGAACTTCAGTGGATTAATTTGTTTGTTTCTCTTTTTTTTTAATGCTCAAATAGGAATAAACATGAACAAAATATGAAAGCTCTGTAGTCCACTTCAGGAGGCAAACCTATTGTGTCCATCCTCACACGCCTCACTGGACTGAGCACATGTTTTGTGCAAAGTGGAGACTCAAAATGTTTGCTAAATGAATAATCTAACCTGCCTCTGATGAGTCAAGGGCACTTAAGACTTTTATAATGTCCTACGGTCATAATGATGAACAGTAATTATCAACAAATTGTGCTAAATATATCCTGGTCCTAGGAAATCGCCAGTGGTAAGTTTTTTTTTGGTTGTTTATATGAGAACCTTGATCCCGCCAAGACGCTAAAGCTTTAAAATAGAACAAGCAGAGAGCTAGCCATTGCATGATGAAGCAAAGACTGAAGTTTGAGCGGCAGAGCTGCCTGCTGCATGTGCAGTGCACTGAATGCCCACCTTGTTTGTGCCAGGCGCTGGGGCTACGACCACAGATGAGACAGTCCCACTGTCCTCCAGGGGCTTAAGTCTCAGGGGAGGAAGGGAAAACAGACAACATCGAAACAGAGTGACGAATGTTATAACAGGTAAGGCAGAGGGTGCAATAGGGATTCCACGGCCACACCTAGTGTGCCGCGTTCCTCCCAGGGAACATCCACGCTGCACGTAAACACAAGGGGAAGTTCGTCAATCAAATAGAGACAAAGAAAGAGAAAAAGGAGAGAGGCATGATCAGGTCTGTAGTTTATAAAGAGCCCATTCTGGCTGCATCATGGGTGGGAGAGACAAGGCTGAAATCAGGGCAACCAGGGGAGGGGCTGCTACAGTAACTGCCTGCAGAACAACAGGGGCTTCTCCTCCTAGAACAGGCTGATGCCAGGCAATGCCAGGCATGGGTCCCAAGAGCATGTGATGCTGTGGCTACCGCTCACAAGATGACAGCTCTGCACACTGGTCTCCCATCTTCCGGTTCAGGATGGGCAGTGGGTTTGAGCTGGAGGCAACATGGTAGAGTGCAGCCATTTTAATATTTCTTGTTGGTTGTAGAAAACTTTATTGGAATGAAATATGGACGCCCGATACTTTCAGAGAAACAGAGCAGCTCCTGTTGACGCTATGTGAGCATGTGTGTGCTCATGCGGGTGTACGGGTGTGATGTGCAGCCCTGCCTCCTCCTTCACCCCGTCCCACAGATACGTGGGCACACGGATGATTCTGGTCCCAGCATGGCCACTGATTCCTCTGCGACCCAGTTCAAGTGGTCACACCTCTTTGACCCTCACTTTTTTCACAAGTCCAACCAAGAGGCTGGGCCTCACAATCTCTAAAATCAACCAACTGGACCGCAGGGGTCGTGTGCACTCCAAGGTTTACGATCCTCTGAAGCACAGCTTCCCAACCCGTGGGCCTCTCTGAGGTTCAGGTGTGTCTCAGCCCCAGGTGGCCAGGCAGGATCTGGGCAGTCCAGAGCCTCCAGCCGTGGGCATCTTCCTCCACACTACAGAGCGACTCTTCTAAGTGTGCCATTACAGGTTGAGTATCCCTTCTATCAGTGGTCCCCAACCTTTTTGGTACCAGGGACTGGTTTCATGGAAGACAATTTTTCCACAGATGGGGGGCAGGGCCCGGGGGGTGGGACAGAGCTCAGGTGGTGATGCGTGGCCCAGTTCCTAACAGGCTGTGGACCAGTACCAGGCTGAAGCCTGGGGGTTGGGGATCACAGCCTTACATGAAATGCTTGGGACCAAAGTGTTTTGGAGTTCAGATTTTGGAAATATTTGCATATACATAAGCTATCTTGGAGATGGGACCCAAGTCTAAATACGAAATTCACTTATGTTTCATATATACTTTATACACGTAGCCTGATGGTAATTTTATACAATATTTTAATAATTTTGTACATGAAATAAAGTTTGTGTACACTGAACTAACAGAAAGCAAAAGGGCCAGGTGTGAAATTTTCTACGTCTAGCATCATGTTGGCACTCAAAAAGGTTCCAATTTTGGAGCATTTTGGATTTCGGATTTTTGGATTAGAAAACAGGTAGGAAGCACTGCTCTAAACAGGAGAAAGAAAACATCCGCGTGAGCTCAGAATCTCCCCTGGCCCATCACTCACCCCTCCTTCTGTCACTCAAGTGTCCACTAGCTCTCTAATGACAAGGCAAACACTAACCCGCTTCCAACTGTACACCGGGAAGGTGAGCGAAGACAGACATGGTCGGAAGGTGCCAAGCAGGAGCCCGAAGAGGCTGTGACCAATCTGAGCCTTTTCACCTGGCCTCTTGAAAGGCAGGAATTGATAGTAGGAGAATGTACTTTGTTTTGTGTGGAACAGAAACTGTTTTAGATTAGAAAAATGTGTTCTCTTTGATTTTAACTAATGCCATTTGCTTCTGTAACCGTGCTTGCTTTTAGTTGTTAGTCAAATATAGTTAATCAAAAAAAAACAGGGCAGGAGTAACTCCATGACAGGCTGAACTTCCTAGAGTAGGCCTAAGTCTCAGTCCCCCTCCCCAAACGCAGATCAGAACTGGCGCAGGCCCGAAAATTGAAAATCCTGAGGCTTGGGACCACCCAATCAGGGGTAAAAACAATCCTCCACTTTTAAAGGAACCAATGGACAAAGGGGGAAAGGGGATGGTGGGCTCAGCGTATCGTATGCCACCGGTGTGTCATGCGCAACCAAAAGTATAAAAGCTTCACTTTTACTCCGGGGCGGGGTCCTGGTTCCTAGGGAGGCCACTGCGTTGGTGCTCTGGGACTTGGACCCTAGCTCGAGCTAGCAAATAAACTCCTTTGCCATTTGCATCCTCGGTGACTCTGCTTCTCTGTTCCTGGGGCCGAGGGGGACCGGTTCTTACACTCTCAACCCCACGCCCTCCTGCCTCCTTGGGGACCTTGCTCTACTGACTATCACCTTCCCTCCAGCAGCTCCAACTGTCCCGCTATCTCTTTTGATATGTGTAATTTTAGTTACTGGAAAAAATCTTGTATTTAGGAGAAAAATTCAGAAGGACAATCACTGCTTTCCTTGAGAAGGCTAAAACCAGTGGTGCCCAGAGATGCCGGGGAGTCCTGAGAAGTTCTGAGAAAGATTCGAGATGGCTCAGCTCACTTAAAGAGAAAAGGCTGCAATGGACGGGGGGCTACAAAAAACAAAGCTCAGTGCTCAGAATCACAGGTCTGAAAAGGAGGTTTCTGTTTTGTTTGGGTTTCCTATTATGGAGACATATTAGAAAAAATAAGCAACCAAACCCTTGGGACTGAATTATTACACCTGGAGGAGGATTCATGTGGCCTGGGTCCTGCTTTTCCTCCTCAGACCTATGGGTACACCATAGCCTGGTAACAGTGGCTAGCTGTCCACCCTGGGCAGCAGACCCCTGCGCGCTTCGCCGCCGGCAGGACTGGGGAGCGTGCTGCTGGACGGCCGAGCGGCCACCACACGCACGCCGGAGCGCACACTGATGGCGCAGTGCAGAGGGCTACCTGGTAACCCCCCAGCCCCGGCTTTTAGAGGCTCAAGAGACAAGGCCGGACGTGGCTACACCAGAACAGACAGCCCTAGGAAACGTCTTTGCCAGAAAAATGTGAAGCAAAGAAAATCAGCTGAGATGCCTCCTGTGGAAGCATGTCTTGAAAACGTTTGCCATGGTGAGCGCCTTCTCCTGACTGCTCTGATGGAAGAGTATCTTATCATAAAGAAAAAGTGAGGGGTGACGTGTGTGCTAAAAAAGTGGATTTCACGGAGGGAGAGTGTAGAAGGGTGGTTGCCAGAGGCCAGGAAGGGAAGGGGCCGGGGTGTGAAGAGAAGTTGGTTAAAGAGTACAAAAATACAGTTAGATGGAAGGAATAAATTCTAGTATTTGACAGTACAGTGGGAAATAATAGTTTTTAATTTACTGTATATTTCCAAACAGCTAGATGAGAACTGTCATGTTCCCAACACAAAGAAAAGATAAATATTCGAGGTGATAGCAATTATTCTGATTTGATCACTACACATTGTATACATATAGCAAAATATCGTATGTGTCCCTGAAATATGTACAACTATTATATATCAGTGAAAACACTTTTTTAAAAAAAAGTTAGAGGAGTGAAATCCAGCACAGGGAACAGCCTGCGTATCCCATAATACTAATGGAGGCCAGTGGAGGTGCGGCTTGAGGGGGAGGAGTGTTAAGGTCTGTATGGTTCCTACTTAGGGAGTCTTCTCGGTGTTGGCTAATTATAGCCTGAGAACTATTCAACTCAATAAATTATTTACCAACTACCTACTGCATACAAAGTACTGTGGGAGGCAATATAGTACAGTGGGTAAGAAAAGGAACTCTGGAATCAGGTAGGTCTGGGTTTGTGTGCTGACTCTTCTACTCATTCCCTGTGTGGCCTTGACAAAGCTATATAACCTCTCTGTGTCTCCGTTCTCTCATCTGTAAACTGAATAATAGTACCTACCTTATAGGATTATTGTGAGAATAATACTTAAAGCTCTTAGAATAATGCCTGACTTCTAGTAAGTACTTAATACCTGCTGGCTATTATTATTATAATCTTGCCACAGCTCAATTTCCTCATCTATCTATAAAATGGGCATAATAACTATACCTGTACCTCATATGGTTGCTGTGAGGATTAAATGCAATAATACATGCATGGTGTTTTGCATAATACCTTGTACATAGTAAGTGTACAATAAATACTAGTCATTATTATTCCTAGACAAGTCTCCCCAAATTATTTTAAAAATAACACACCCAGATCTGAATGATAGTCTATGCAACAAAGGAATCCTTTCCTTGAACAATTTCAGCAAGGGACGTTTTGTGACAATGTTCTCTCTCACCACCCCCACCCCCAAGTCCCAGGTATGTATAAAATACTCTGCTTTGTGCTGATGAAGCTCCACGGTGACAGTCCAAGGTGTTCTGATAGCCCTCCAAATATCCTAGGCTGCCCTTTTAACCTGATACTAACACACTGTCCACTCTGCTGTTTAAGGGGCTATTTTTAAATCTGGCTTTGTAAAACAGGGAGCAAAGCACAAAACCTGCAAAGCTTTAGCACTTGGCTTGGCAGGGAACAAAAAAAGTGGCGTTTTACAGTATCAAATACCAGAAGTTGTCCTCATAGCTAACTAACTTTGTGGCACTGTTCCTCCGTTATGGCAAAATGCTAAAATAAGTGCCCTGGGAAGTTCCAGTGTGCCTCATGAGGTCCTAGCTGGTGTGAGCAGAGCTGTGGGCTCTTACTCATACCTGGTTCCAAAGTCCATGCACGCAAATCCTGGGGCAACTCCCTGCCTCCCCATGGCGACCCAGCTAACTCTTCCAAAGGTTACCAGTTTCCGATTACCATATAAGATCACTCCCACTATATTACTGTAGAGCAAAAGGTTCAATTCTTTTTTTTTTTTGTTTGTTTGGTTTCTCTGCTATTTGACCAACCATGACACCTAGTGGCCAAACATAAACACAGATCTCCACGAAAAATTGGCAGATGGGAAGGACCTTCACCTACAGCACGCATGGTGCCCACCACCAGGAGGGACCTATGGATCATGTACAGGGTGAGGAAACTGAGGCTTAGAGGTCAAAGCCAACGTGGAATCGTATGGAAAGCCTGGACCTTAGAGTTAGGGTATGTGTTCTGATTCAGACTTGGCCTAAATTCTACCCTCAGCAAGATACTTCCTTCAATCATTCAGTATACACTGGCTGAGCACCTACTGTGTGAGACACTGTGCCAGATGGTGGGCTCAGGACAATAAGCGAGGAGGACAAGTCTCTATCCTCACAGTAAAACAGAAGGGGAAGAACACCAAACAGGGAATTGACAATAACAACGCTGTTAGGTAATGCGTATTAATTAAGGACTTACTCTGCTGTCTGAGCTTGACATACACTAACTCTTTGTCCTTGAAATAATCCTAGAATGGGGAGCAATTATTATTCTTGCTTTAAAAATGTATGAGAGAACATTTAAGTTACGGGTAATAAACTTGGGCCCTTATGCCTTTCTAGGTCTACGTTTCTGAAAATAATATTGAAATAATATTGTTGGACTAAATACTAAAAGATTTCTTTCTTTCTTTTTTTTTTTTTCTTTTTTAGAGATAGGGTCTCCCTCTGTTGCCTGGGTAAGAGTGCAGTGGCACGATCATAGCTCACTGTAGCCTAGAACTCCTGGGCTCGAGAGATGCTCCTCAGCCTCCAGGGTAGCTGGGACTAAAGGCGCCTGCCACCATGCCCGGCTAATTTTCAAAGTTTTTCATAGAGATGGTGTCTTGCTATGTTGCCCAGGCTTGTCTCAAACTCCTGGGTTTGAACAATCCTCCCGCCTCGGCCTCTCAAAGTGTTAGGGTTACAGGCGTGAGCCACTGTGCCTGGCTGATATTAAAAAATTTATAAGGCCTTTTTCCAGCTCAGTTTCTTTACTTCTAGGATTTTTGGGGTAGAGCTGGGATGAGAAACCAGGTTTCTTGACTAAGAGTCTAGTGCTCTCCCTCTATACACTGCGCTAGTTAATGTTTATTAGTAACGACTGGTAGTTATTGAATGCTTACAATGTGCCATGCCCTGAATTTATATCTGCTTGTGTAACCTTCATAACAATCCATGAGATATCTTGAAAATGGAAGTAATTAATGCCTGAGTAAAAAATTATGCTCTAAAATGGTTTAAAAAATTCCCAAGATAAATGGAGAGACTTCCAACCTTAGCTGTAGGATTCTTTTATTTTTCTTTCTTTTTTTTCCCCACTGAACATTCAGAAGTTGTAGGATTCTTAACCACTGTTCTATTTGATTTAGTTACATGGTAGATTAAAAAAATTATGTATTGGTGTGTCTTCAGGCTCTCATGGTGGAATGGACAATGGGCCCAGGAAAGTGGTTCAAAGATGAATTATCGTCCAGGGAAACAGGGAGCATACTGCTCAACAACATTGCTCTGGGGTAACTCTGGCTATCCAGAAATACCTGTAAAGCCTGCAAAGCCAAGTACCAGGCAGACTTGGTTCCCTGATTTTATTTATGATTCCAAACGAATAAAGCATATTCCAGCAGTTCAATGGAATATATCAGAGATCAGCAAACTCTCCACAGTGGTCCCATTGCCCCTCATTCCATCCTCCCTAAGGGTGTCTGCACCCCATTTGCTTTCTGTGGTGGGGGCAATCAGGCAAACTCCTACGGTGATCCTGTAAATGCCGGCACAAGTTCAATTAGGACGTTGCTCCAGGATCACAGAAAGCACCTGCTGCCACATGCAGCCAGACAATGCCCTCCCACACCTGGGAGAGCCGACCCAGCAGGACTGGGAGCTTCCCAGATCCTGCAAGACTCTTGCCTCTTTGTCCAGGGTCTCCAGAATGATACTCTGGTGGGCCAGGGTGAGAACATATACTAGATATGCTAGACTGTTCAGCCTAGAATGCTCTGCCTGCCTTCCCTCAATGGCAAGCTCTCACTGAACTTTCTAGGGCTAGAGATCAATGCCCTCTCCTTAGTTCAGCCTTGCCTGAAAACCACCCCTGCCCCAACCTAAGTCTGTCCACAGTGGGAACTGCTACACTCACACAGTACCTAGCATAGGACTGCAATCACGGAATTATTTACCTGCCTACTCCTGTGGACTGTGAACATCTCTAGAAGACGGAGTGGGTGGCTTATCCATTCTTACGTACTCAGTACTACATACTGAGCATCTAGGTCACAGAGGTGCTGACTCCCAAAGAACTGGGAAGTAAAGTAAGGAGTTCCAAGCTTAGGTGAGGCTTAAGAGGTCATCTCATTTATAATCCTGCCCGATATAGAGTTTCTCTCAAAATATCATTAAAAAAAAAAAGAGAAAAGTTTTTTTTTCAAAAAAGTGTATTTATGTACACATGCATGTGTGCATACATTCAGGCATCCTTCTACTGGAATGGGGTGCACGGTAGTAAAGACACAAAAAGTCACTCAGATCTTTGAGAGCCTTTATCTTTTAAAAAAGTTTTTTCTTCCTAATTTTTCAAGAAATACATGCAATTTAGGGAAAAATTTGTAAAATATACTAAAGTGAATAAAATAACAAAAGTTAACATGCTGCTATATTTTCTTCTAATCTTTTCTCCATGAGTTTTTAAGGTAGTTGAAATCACACTCTGATATACAATTTTATATTTTGCCCTTTTTTAGCAAAAGAATTTCCCTATGTGATTACAGATTTCTAAGCACCATGTTTGAAAACTTTTATTTTGGCATGAGTTCAGACTTAGAGGATAGTTGCAAGAATAGCACAAAGAATTCTCTGATACCCTTCACCCAGATTTGGATTCCTTAAATGTCAACATTTTACTATATTTAACACCCCACCCTCTCAGCAGACAGAGAAAGAAAAAGAGGGACACAGATATGATGATGTTTTACTCCTAAATACTTCAGTGTGTGTATTGCTATGCATGAGGAGTTTTCATATATAACCACAGCACAATTAGTCAAATGAGAAAATTAACATTGATATATTATCTAATCTACAACCTTATTCAGATTTTGGTAATTGTCTGAATATTTTCTTTCACAGCAAAAGAAAATCTAAAATTGTACACTACGTCCAATTGTCATGTCTCTTCAGTCTTCAGATGTTTCTTCCTGATTAGATGCAGGTTATACACTTTTGGCAGGTAACACAGAAACAAATATACATCATTTTTAATGACTGTCATGAGATTCCATTTTATACAAGCTTTTCCTTATTGTAGAATCTTAGATGGTTTTATAATTTTGCTATAATTCCAAATCAACTCCCCTCCCTATCAACTATCTATTGTTTTTTTTTCCCCATTAATTTCTACAGTGATAATTTCTTTGTTTAAAAGAATGAATATTTTAAGGCTGTTACTATTAACAACTTTTTTTCTAAAAAGTTCAGTCAATTTGCAATCCAACAAGTGATAAGAGTGTCAGCTCTACCTTGTGCTAACTAGTCTTGCATGCTGACATGCTTATAAAATAATTTTAACTTGGAAAGACAAAAAATAGTATTGCACTGCTGTTTTAGTGGCTTTTATCTTAAAGCATGATTACAAAAGAATGTTGTTCCTCTCATGACCCTGAATACATTTGTTTGTTTGCTTGTTCATTCATTCGCTCAGTAAATATTCATTGAGTGTCCACTCTGGGCCAGTATTCTAGGTGTAAGATAAAAGATCTCAAGTAAAGATATAAAAGTAATAATACGAATTATGGTAAGGGATAGGATACACACAGGTTGGTGCAACACCGGGTACCTGGAGGGAGTGCTCCAGGTAGACAGGACTTTGAGCAAGACAAAGGGGCCAGTGCGCTACAGCTGGGTGGCACTACGAGAAAAGGGTGTGGTCTCTGCTGCCAGTTTCATCTCTTAGCACTCACCACAAAATTCCATCAAAATGTCTGCAAAATGTTGCCCTTACTGAAAATACAAACCCCCATCCTGATGTATCCCAAGTACCTACTTCCAAAGCCTGCCCTTCTTCCTGTCCGCCCTAGTCAGCAGAGTCTAAATTTCAGTGTGTTGTAATTTATGAATAATAATGAAAGCTTGGAAATGCTCTGAAATTACAGGGAACTTACATACCATCCTGATATCGCTCAGCCTTGCAATTACCTGGCATAAAGGGACCATTAATGAATCAGACGGTCTCAATATTAGATTAATGGCTACTTTCAACAATGGAAAAGGGAGAGATGTCCAAGGAGAGAGAAAGGTACTAACGGCTGTGTGTGTGTTGTGTATTCTCTTCCAAATAATAGAGATGGTGGCTGTGGCCAGAGGCAGGAAGACACATGTCCACCAAAAAGAAAAAAAAAGAAAAAAAAAATTCAACCAGCCCATGCTGTGGACTCCATCTGGTCCAGCAGGAATTCGGGCTCCCCAAGCCCCACCATCACCTTGGACTTTGCCAGAGGGAATCAAGAGGCAGGAAAAGAGAGGAGTTCCCTCAGGAGCTAGTCCTGGGAGAAATATATCCCCCTCCCCTAAACAAAGGCTGGTGCTTAGAGCAATTGGTTTCCATATACTAAAAAGCAAACAGATAACACTGTGAAAAAAATTTTTTCTTACATTTAAATTTGCATGAGATGAAAAAATTAGACAAAATACATAAGAGCATTATTAATAATCATTAAAAGCCCTTGTCAAATACTGAAAAAATAATTCACAATAATCTGTAAGATGTATTTGCATTTTCTCTTCACATCCTTTTCAGGAAAAATAGCCCCAAGTAAGCAATTAATCTGATGTAAGAATAACGATCTCTTAACAATGCCATGCCCTCAAATACTAAAGTGCATCTCCGTGTTTCTAAGAGCACAGAAAGACAAAAAAAATATATTAAAATCATTACTAATATAAACAACATAATTGTATCCTCCACTTGATGAATGAAGATCTAGAACAATGAAGATGATGAACATTCATCTAGAAACACAAAATACTATTCGGTGAGCAAAAGATAGATGAGATTTTTATGATAAAGGCTCTATTTATAGAGGACACAATAGAAGCTAAATAGTTGGGTCAGATCTGGTAATTAAAAACAGCTGAATAATCAACAAAGGATTAACAAAGGTGTCAGAATCATAATTTTAGCAGAAGATGAAATATATGGGAAGGTTTTTATATTTCAACCAGTATCCTTCTGTTTTGTATTTTTCTTTTAAAAATATACAGAAAGTGTGAGAAGTAGTAGCAAAATAACTATTACCTAGTCTAACTGTGACTAAATTTTGGCATTTGTTAGTAGCAAGTACAAATGAAATGATGCAACTCATTTAAACTAGCAGGACCAAATCAGAAGATCTCAATGTGGGCGATGTAGCTGAAGTTTGTAATTTAGGATTTCTAATAGATATCCAACTTGCGGCTGAAAATTCCTGTTTTCTGGTTGGTTTTATCGTCTCTGCCACAACCCCAAGGAGCAAAAGGAAGCCCAAGGTTTGTCATAACTAGTGCTGGTGGTGGAAACTTGGCAAAAAAAAAAGTCCATTGTGGATTTAACAGTTGTGAGCCTTAAACCTGGTGGAATTTTAATCATTTTACTCTTTAGAGGTATAAAAGAGTATTCAACCCTAAGTTTACAATAATTGTCTCAAAGCAAAACAAAACAAAAAACCCCAAAAAACCAAACCAACCCAAACCAAACACCTAAAACAAAAGCCTCACAGACCCTGCCCCTTTCTTTTAGTGTCCCACCTCATCACAGGCTGACAATCTTTCCAGAAAGCCCATCGGAAGAGCAGGGAGGACGACGTCCTGGATGGCCTATTTTAAACAATTCTCTGGTTCTCCACCAGGGGGAGAACTTGGCTAGCATGTCATTAAAAAAGGAAACTATTTTCAAGCTGTGATTTTCTCACAGTACCGAAAGGATACTCACGTACAAAGGGGCCTCTCCCTCCTCCCGTTTTTTCTCAATACATTTCACTCTAGCCAATGAGCAAAGCACGCCAGCTCTCCTGTGCAGTGACAGGGAGGGGACGCGGGGACGGGCGCAGAGGAACCAGGGACACTGTATCAGCACAGTCCTGCAGGCTGGCCAGCCCCTTCTCCCCAAACTTGAGATCACAGCTATCGTTTTGCCAAAGCTGATACAATTTCAAGAATATTCTTTTTCTTTTTTAAGGAGAATTTTCCACTGGGTCTATTCCAGCCAGCTGAAGCCTCACATGGGGCTACCTCCCCACCTGTCTCCTCTGTCAGGCCTCCCTCTGAGAAACCACAAAGCCGCTGGAGGTCTGAGAGTGCCTGTTCCGCCTTCCTGCAGGGATGGTAGACCTTTCCACCCCGAGGACAGCGGCTGGTAGCCAGAAAGGAGCCCGGACAGCAGTTCCTTGCTGGGCCTCCCTTGCCTTCCCATAAAGGGTTAAGAGTCCCCAGAGGGAACTCAGGTCCGGCCACACAAGGGGCACACACAGCAATACCTATTCCTGAGGGAGAGGCAACTTGAATTTTAGCATCTTGGTGACCATCTAACAGGGCAGAAGGAAAGGCCCAGAGGGTGCGTCCCTCGCCCAGCGACAGATCCAGTTTTTGTGGGTTCTGAGCCTTATACAATTGGGTGGTGGTCTGCTTTAGAAAAAGAATACAAAATTAGGAATACCACATTACCTACAGGGCATCAGATGGGGTCGTTGCCAGTGAAAGGCCCTGAAACTTAAGCTTCACAACTGTCTTCAGCTCCTGGGCACACCCTGCTGGTTGAGGAGTGTGTTGGCAAGGGGCTCCGGCAAGCCTTGTCTGCACAACAGCACGGTGGTTTTCCAAAGGCCATGTGGCTCAGCCTCTGCCCCAGGGAGTGGACTGAGCATGTTGGGAAGGAAGAATACAAGGTGGGCTGCTGACGGAGTCTCCCCCCTCAGCCAGCCCTGAGCACATGGCTGATGTCCACCAAATACCTGCTGACTGACCAAATGAAGTGGCCCCGCTGCTCTGCCACTTACCATCCTGGCTGCCTTGCTGCCCTCTTTCTGGCCTGCCAGACACAGTCCAAGTTCCACATAAAGAAAGATTACTGTCTGGGGAGTAAGTCGGACGCAACACAAGAGTGGGTTTCTTGCTCACCTGGATAATTCATTCATCAAAAGTGCCAGGCAGGAGTTACACAAACTTCAAAAATTAGCCCAACAAATGATGATGTAGTCTTCACTCTACGCACACCTGTGTTTGGCACAGCATGGGCACAAGGTCAGTAAGACACAGGGGGACCTGAGCACCACCTACTTAGGACTGCCCACCGCCCAGAGATGGACCCTGGAAAAAACCGTAGAAGGGAACACCCGCATTGCCCTGTGAAAGGAAACAAACTCCTCAGCGAGCAATCCCAGCTCTGCCGTGGGCCAGCTCTCCGCACTTGCCTGACCGAGCCTATGGTCTCCAGTCTGGGTCATCCACTAGTTCAGGCCTGCCGCCTTCTCTGCTTTTTCCACCCATGGTAAGTTTATGTCTCCTTCCAGACCTCCTTGGTCTGCACAAAGGTGCCAACTATGCCAGTCTTACTGAAGGACAGCAAAATAAACTGATCTGAATTGAGAACATTGAGCTAAATATAGTTTGTTTACATATTTTCACAGGCCTTGTAAAAATAATACATAAATTTCTCCTAATCTGGTGGCAAAATCACTTACCCAAATCTTAACAACGAAATGAGGCAAGGCCTAAAAAAATGGAAAGTTGTTTAGTGTACTCAATGTAGTTTGTTTTCATATGTGCTATGGTGTGGTATTTATAAGGAAATCAGCCGCTAAATGTTCTTTCTTGAACAAAACAGTGAGTGCAACTTTTTGTGTACAAAAGTGTCCCATGAAGCCATTTATCACAAGAAACAAAGTGTTCTGCAGATTCTTTCTTTTTTTTTTTTAATAGAGACAGGTCTCGCCATATTGCCCAGGGTAGACTCGAACTCCTGGGCTCAAGGGGTCCTTCCGCTTCAGCCTCCCAGTTACCTGGGACTACAGGTGGGTGCCACCATGCCCAGCTTGTTCTGTAAATTCTTATCTGTAAAATGGAGGTAATACTGTGATAGGAAAATACTGGCCACCAATATTTGAGTCCTTACTGTGTGCCACGCCTGTGTCAAGCACTTCATACACATTATTTTACTCAATCCCCTCAGCAACCTTATGCAGTATTATTTCCATTTTATTGATGCAGAAATTGAGGCTTTAAGAGCTAAGTGTCTTGCCCAAGGTCACAAAGGTATTTAGTGATAGATTTGAGGCCAGGCAGGTTGAGCCTTATTCTTAGCCCCTGTGCCATGCTGCCTCTGCAGCGAAAAATCACTTTCTATCCTACAAGGAACTAATGAGTTTTGCAAGATATTTTTTTAAAGCAGGTAGTTTCATATATTTAGATTTTCCCTCAAATTTCTATTTGATTTAAAGAAAAAACTGTTGCTAAAGAATTGGGCTCCTATTTTCAAGGCTTTAAAAGTTTTTATAAATCACCACAACAGCCAAATGCAAACAATGATAATAGTGACCATTTATTGAACATATATTATATGACAGGCCACTGCGCCGAGTTCATTATACGCAGTGTTTCCTTTAAAACAGCTACCTTGTAAGGCAAATGATATTATCTCTATTTAATAGATGAGGAAACTGAGGCTCAGACAGGTTAAGCCACTCTGTCCAAAGTGTCTCAGCAACTGAACAAAGATTTGAACTCTATCTGGCCACACTATGCCATTTCCCTACTGTAAAATGTACACAAATAGAAAGCATATTTTAGTTAATATCCTGTTAGCTATTTTACCTATATAAGCATACACACATACACACAAACCCCTTGGAATGGCCAATGGAAACCACTATACTCTTTTAGGCCAAGAGAAGATAGGTGCACAGTCCTAGGGGAGTTTAGTTCTGCTGTCTGAGCCTCTGTCTCCAACATCACCTGGGTCACAAAGCTCATGTGATGTATCTAGGGGAGGGGAAAGAAGGGAGCACGGGTAGGAGGGAGGAAAGGAGCTATATTCTATCATCTTCGTAAACAGCCAGTAAAAGTAACATGAGGACACAAACCAGGTACACGTCTAGATATATAATGTTGAGTCTTGCCAAGGGACAGTCTACGATGGAACTACCCAAAATGCATTTAATCCATTCTTAGGCCATTGTCCCCAGGGTGACTTCAACTGTAGCTGACCCAAGTATCTTGGTAGCATGTGTCACTTGGTCATTTGAGATGCTGCCTTCACCACAGGGTGGGGGCCTAAACTCAGAGAGTGATCTAAATGTTCTAGGATCCAACATCAAAGTGGCCCAAATGAGCAAGACAAAGAAGGGCACATTGGCAGAGAGGCTGAGTTCACAATGCAGAGGTTGGAGAAGGCAGAAAAATACGCTGACTCCAAAGGCTATGTGAACATAAAAGAAAAACTGCAAAAAGGGCAGTCGGGGAGGGTCTTTGGAGGGAGGTAGAGCACATTCTGCAAGGCTTGAATTTGCAGAGTTCATAAACTCTGCCTGGAGCCCTGATCAAAATGCCCCCATGAAGCACAGCAAATCAGCTCTCAGATCAAGAGAAACTATGTTAGGGTCATGAGCATGAGAAATGGTGACTGAGCACGGAGTTTCCTAATAGTATCTTTCTGTTGAGGTTACAGCAAGTGCTCTTTGGTATGCCGGTAAGGAAAACCCACCCAGAGACATAGGTCAAAGGCTTCCCTGTGGTCTGGGAGAGAAGGTGTCCAAGCCTGGAATCCCTACTGCCCAGGCTGATTTTCTCACAAGAGGTACACATGTGTGCACACACACGTACACATGCACACACCCCTGCTTCCAATCCCATTAAAGGGGATGGCACAGGGAGCCAGGTTTGGCTTGGTAGGAGCAGCATCTTTCCAACAATCCCAAGTTATTTGACTATCATGGGATGACTTGGGAGCGAGGTAAGTAAGGAGCTCCTTCTTCCTGGATAGGTTTGAAGCAGCAGATGAAGGACCACTTTTAGGGGTGTTGAAGAGGAGTTTCTTGTATGGGGTCAGGAGTTAAGAGTTAATATAACAAAGATGCTAAAGAGGAAGTTTCCACCACAACATCAAAATACAACAGATGGGAAATTCCAAAGCAAAGAGCCAGACTGTAATGTGGAAATTTTTAAGGAGTTGATCTAACTGACTCTAAGACCCAGAAGGAGGATATAAACAGGTCAGGACAATGGAAAGAGACAGACGAGTGTGTGAGGAAGATTCCTTGGAAATTACTCTGATTCCCACTGTCCCCATGGTAGGTGGGGGGGAGAGGGCAGGCCTTTAGCCTCAAGCCTAGAGAAAAGGGTTTTGAAGGCCATGTCTTGAGGGTTTGACATGCATCTTCTAGAGTTCTGGGACTGGTGTGTGACATCACGAGCAGTGGCTAAAAGCTGCCTGAGTTGGGAAGTGACTGCCGCCCCCTTCCCCTAATTTGAACCCCAGTACACAGAATGCTAGCCTGCGTCTCCTCAGAACAGGTTCCACCCAAGAGGGCGCTGCTGGAGAGTGAGAGGGCCCCAGAGAGAGAGTGGGGCCCAGAAGCTGCCAAGGGACAGCAGGCAGGAGGACAGGCGACGTCCGAGGCCCAGGAGACCTGGAGAGAAAGGTCCAGGGGGGAGTCTTGCAGAAAGCCCCAGAAGCAGCCAGGAGAGAAAAAAGCCCCTGTTCCCCTTCTGCCAGGCTCAGGGAACTCAGTGCCAGGTGTGCTCGCTGCAGTTAGGTAAGGACTTGCCGCACCCCCTCCCCTCCCCCACCGCCTGGAGAGTCCGGAGCAGTGCGGAGCTGGAAGAGGAGGGGATCGAATACTGACGGTTTATAGACTAGACAGGGCATTTCGAATTTCCCAGTGAGCGTGCGTGCGTGCGTGCGTGCGTGAGAGAGAGAGAGAGAGAGAGAGAGAGAGAGAGAGAGAGAGACTCACTTCAAGTGGCCTTAGGACTTTTCATTACCAAAGAGGAGCCAGAAAAGTCATTGGCCTGATCAAGTTTTTACCAGGAAATGGGGAAAAACACCTCATCAAACAAACTTTAAAGGTACAGTGGGAGACAAGAATGAAGCTGTGTCTTCATTACGCCTCACAAGCCGTGTTATGTGTGTGCTAGTTACAGCTAACCTTTGCTATGTGCTGCCTACATGCCAGGCGCTGGGCAAGGGCCTCACAGACATTACTGCACCGAGTCCCTCTAACCTCTCTGCCAGGCAGGTGTTTGACAGATAAGGAAACTGTGGCTCAGAGAGATGAGGCAGCTTGCCTAGGGTCACACAGGTAGGTAACACAGGTAGGTAAGAAAAGTAGTTAGAACCTGCACTCAACCACAAGTCTGACATCTAACCCTGAACTCTTTTATTATTCCAGATGACTGGTTTTCAGTGGCACATTTGTGATTCAAGCAGGAAAAGGACTTGGATCCTGCCCATCCTTCCTGCTCGGGAGTCCCTGAGCTAGAAAACCAAAGAGCAGAGTTAGAAAACCACTGTACCGCGTGATCTTAGCACTATCTTCCAACACTGGGATTCTAGGATTCTATTAATACCATCTGAGGGTGGGAAGGTGGAGAGAGGTAGATCCGCAGCAGCAGACAAGGGAGGGAGGAAAAACTCCATTTGTGTCCTGTGTTCCCAGAGAGGCAGCTGGAAGGAGCCAGTTCCAGCAGGTGGTACTATAACAGATCTGAGGTTCACAGAATTATAGTCGTATGCATAAAGATGTAGTTACATAAAACATGTAGAGCGCTTAGCCCAGAGCTCGGCATTAGGTAAATGGCAACTATGTGAAAAGTTTACATATATGCCTAAAAACCTCAACATATAATTTAATGTGACATGCTCAGCCACTGACGTCATTGTGTCTGTTCCATAAGGAGCTATGTTTATCACGGACACTACACTTTACTAATTCAGCCAAGACAAGAAAGGAATGCATAAGATTAAGCTAGCCAAATCTAAAATAACTGGAGTAAGTTTGAAGCAATGGTTCTTAAGCAGTAGGGGCCATGGAGGCCTGTGAGATAAGGATGGAAAGCATGATCCCTCACCCCAGTAAAAAAAAGCGCATATGCACAATCTTGCAAACAATCACAGAGGATTCACAGATCTGCCGAGGCACATTGGTTGTCTATTAAGAGCTGTTCCTGTAGATCCTGGGGATGCAACCCCAAGGTCCTCAGACCAGGAGCTGCCACTGCACTCTGCAGTGGGGCCACCTGTCCTTGTCCTCACCACATGCTCACTGTTGACAGTCTGGATCATGACACCAGACTGGAAATAGGCAGTCGACGTAACTGGAGCTGAATCTCATTTTCAACCTTTTAAGTTTAATGTACTCCATATTAAGAATGTCTAAACCAGTGGACTCTGGTACCCAGACATTTTATCTGCTTGCCATTCTCTTTCCTTTCTTTCTTCCTGTGGTAACAAACCCCCTCCTTTTTCACGGGAACCCATTCCATGTGATTCTGGTGGGATTTGCCCTCTCTCCTGGGACACGTGAACAAGCTCTGGCCAAAGTGATACTGATTACTGTCTACCACTTACTTCTGGCCAAGCTGACTCAGGCAGCCAATCCAAACCGGGCCAGTCAAGATCTCTCTGTGGTACTATTGCTAGAACTATGGCAAAAGCAGCACTCTCTTCGTTGAGATCCACAGCTGTGAGAACGCTAGAAACCCAGTGCTGGTGCCTACTGTTGCCACCATGGTGAGGGAGAGGGTGCCTGAGAATGAAGCTGATTGAATTAAGCAAAGCTGAGAGACAGAGACAGAGAGAGACAGAGAGAGAGAGAAAGATAATGGTCTGATGATATCTTTTCAACTCCTGGATATACTAGCATGGATCTCTTAGTCATGTAAGTCAAGAAACTTGTTTAAGTTGGATTTCTTTTGCTTGCAACCAACATAATTCTAACCATTAATAATAAATTTGATCTAAAGAAAAATAAAGCCTGAAAGGAAATTCCTTCATGGGTAGTCCTTGTGGAATTCTGGGTTCCTCTCTCAAAATGATCTTAACAAAATTAAAATTTTTTCTTCCTATGACATTCCTACAGAAACATTACCCCTGTATTACCCTCTGCACCAGCAGTTCATCTTACCAGTGCTGCCACCCATCAGACACTACCTCTTGTAATAAATATTAAAGTTCCCGACTGAAAGAAGAGAGACCCAGAAGCAGACCACAGTAGCCCAGTTTATAGTTTGCTACCATCAAACAAATACTTGGAGTCAAGTGTCATGAGCCTCTCAAACCGCCTCCAAGACGTACTGAACACTCCAGTATGATAAGGGGCCTAGAGCCGCGGGGCTCAGAACAGGAGAGGTGCATGGAGCAAGGGAAGAGGACCATGCAGGATTGATGTAAATCCTGCGTATTGAAAAGCTACTCCACAGACTGAGTCACAGTGTAGAATGGAGAGAAACAATATTCACATGGCACTATCAGCTAGTTGCTTCCTATTCTTTAGTAAGTAGATTTCAACTCAAGTGCCAAATCCGGTCCATGATGAAAATGTCAAGCTCAGCATCAAGACAGCAGCGGTAGTCTGTGAAGTCCATCATGAGGTAGGCAGGAGAGGGGGGAATATGAATATATGTTATTTGTTATTCCAGCTGAAACCATTAAATTTTATCCCTGAATTAAGCAAAGCCAACAGAGAAATGCACATCTGGACGGGAAGGGCTTTTCTTGGACTGTGCTTGGATGTTACATCATTCACCTACACTGAGGGTGGTCTTCATTACTCTCCTCACTATAGGGGGGCTGTTTGCCACCCTGTGTGGCATTCTCTCGATGAGCACTCTGGAGGAATGTCTCTAAGTCTTGACCACGATCAACTTTGCTCCTTCTGAGTAACTAGCGTGCTCCTATCTCCTGGCCACTGTGAGTTGTTAGCGGAGCGCAATTTCCTCCTGGTAGTGCCTGCTCAGAAGCAGCTCAGAGGCAAGACCGTGGGACCTGCTAGCAAACACACAGGCTCTCACCCACAAGCTGGGGCCCTGCCTTATCTCTGACTTCACCCTACTTTTCCTTCCCCACAAATTTTCTCCCTTGCTTATTTTTCTGAATCTCATTATATGTACATTTAAAAGCCACTTCAAAAATCTCTGAAAGAAGGCAAGCACACACACTAGATCAACAGCAACCAAATAATGTAAAAAACAATTGGGTGGTGAGTGGAGGATAATGTTACAAATGCTGCCTGCTGTGGCAGCCAGAGAGGGTGGCAGCCTTAGAACAAGAATAGCCTTCGGCCAAACTGTCAAGTCAGCAAGTATCTCAGTCCTCCCTCCTGCTCACCTCCCCCCAACTCCATCCTTCCTAGGTCAGCCAGGTGCCCTCTGGTCCAACCCTGAGCATCCACACCTACTGCCTCTTTAGAACCAACGTTTGTTCTCCCTTCTTGACTCCTCCCACCTCTGTAGGACTGTGTTTTAATACTTGACTATACATTGTCAATGATCAATGATAGCTACATCTTTCTTCTCTCAAGGACAGATATATTTTAACTAGGTATTTTGAAGAGGAAAAAAAAATAACCAGAATAATTCATTAATGGTGGAATATATTAATATTATAAAAATGGTACAAATGCAATTGAACAGGGGAATCTTCCCGTAAATCTCAAATAATTCTATGTAAAACAGCACATTCTGGCACATAGTCAGCACCCAAAAAATAGTAGACACTAATTTTTACTGTTGCTGCTTTTATTATTAATTCCACCTCTACCACCACTCCACTCACTGCCTAGTCCTCCACCATCACCACATAGGTAACTACCTTTTTTAGAACAGTGGCTAGCTGGAGATCCAGAATCAATTAATGCATTTTAATTACATTTTATGGTTTATAAAGCACTTGTACATACATTATTCTTTCTGATCTTCCCAGAAATCCATGAGTTAAATATTAGTCCCATGTTACAGATGGGAAAACTGAAGCTCAGAAGGACTGAGTTTGTAAGGTTCCAGAGCTGCGCAGAGGCAGGCTCAAACCCAGGTCGTGTATAAATTTCTTGTTCTCGCCCTAACGAGTGGTTGCCAACTGCAGAACGATCGCAGAATCATCTGAGTGCTTTAAGATTCCTGGGGTCCACCCCAGCCCTAATGAACGTGGATGGCCCAGTGGAAGGGACTGTGTGAGTTTGTATTTTAAGAGGTGTCTCATCTGATTCCGAGGAGCTGCTGGTGGGTGAGCGTGCACAGTGCCTGTGCTGCTTCCTGGTTGACTAAGTACCTGCTGTACTCCCAGCCCTGTGCTGCCTACTATGAGGAAGGCGTATGTAGCCTTCGGCTCTCAAAGAGCTAACAAAGGAACTTAAGGAAGTAAGACCAGCCAAGGTGAAAGAAGAGTGAGCCAAAGACTCATTCTGCTTGGCTCTGAAGGTGGTCAGAGCGGGTGAGATCACAGATGGCAGGGGTAGGCAGGAAGGCCAAGTCACAGAGAAGGGAAAATTCCACTGAGCCTTGCAAAATGGTCAGGATTTCCAGGTAGAGAAGGGGTAAGCTGAAAGATATCCTCAAGAGAGATGCTGAATAGATTGGCAAAAATAAAGGAAGAGTGGGAGTTGAGCAAGAGAGGATGAGGCCAGACAATGAGAGTGGAGAAGCCAGACAGAGGCGCCTAGGCTGGTGTGGTGGGTGGCACGGAGGGAGGCATGGATGGTTTTTGAGCAGAGGGGTAACCTTCTGAATGATGAACTGAAGGATGACTAATGTGGCGGTGGGAGAATGAAGGGAGGGTTGGAGGGTGAAAAACCTGGTACTGGCAAGACCACCTAGGAACCTGCTGAACTGATTGAGATGCCAGACGGCAGGGGAAAGACTAGGATTCTAGGGTGCTGGCAGTCAGAATGGGGCAAGAGGATGAGCCACAGGTGGGAGTCTATTCTGAGTCCTCTCACTCTCCACACTCTTCTCAACCCAGCATAGCTGTTTCTATGTGACCTATAAATGCTATGGCAGACTGCAAAAAATGGCTACAATTCTTCCCCTTCCTGTATCTGTGCTCCTTGCAATGTGATTCTGCAACTCCTCTCAGCAAGAGGTAGAATCTCTATTTATATTTCTTGAATCCAGGCTAGCCATAGAGCTTGCTTTAACTAACAGAACGAAGTGGAAACAATATTGCATGAGTCAAGTTCTGAGCCTCGACCTCAAGACGCTTCTGCTCTCTCTTGGTACCCAGCCCAGTCACCATGTGAACAAACTCAGGGCAATCTGCAGGATGATGACACACACGGCTTGGTCCCTGTTATCACTTCAGCGAACAGCCAGGTGACCCCCAGAAACAAAGCCTAGCTGACCTGGACCTGCAGCTGCCTGTGGAAACATCGATAATCCCAGCTAAAATCAGAAGAATCATGCAGCTGAGCCCAGCTCAAATCACTAACCCACAGAACTGTGAGATAAATAAATGATGGTTATTTTGAGCCAGTATATTTTGGCTCAAAGTACTGGCAATACATTTTGGGGTGGTTTGTCATGCAGCAAAAGCTAACTAATAACACACTGCAAATAACAGTATAGCCACAATATCAGAGAGTGATGCCACCTGAAGTCCCAGAAGCTTTTTCCCTTAAGAAGTATATTACCCTTCTAGCTCTTAAGTAAGTTTTCTATCACTGCAGAACTGTTAACTCACAACAACCACATTTAGGTGAGATGGGAAATGAGAAAAAAAATAGAGCAATAAGAAAGAGTAGAGCCCCAATATGTTGCCGCTGTGAGCCAATTTTCATTACAACACACTGCAAGGGACTGTCTGAATTCCTTGGCTGAAGTAACACGCTGTTGTTTTGGATACTGCCTGAAACAAGCAGACCATCAACAGGGGCCTGGAAATAGTTTTATTACCAAGAAAAAACCTTTCATTTTAATAGTATTTGGCATGTAATCATGGATCTTTTCCTGCCCATGGTCTTAGCAAAAGAACATGGGTTACTCTGGTTTCTTTTAAGGCATGGAAACATCATAAATTATTTTGAAGACCAAAAAAGTGCAAAGAAGCAGACATCTAATCATAGTACTGGTAGGGATGCATCTAACTTAGAAGTGTGAACGTCATTTCAAAAATAATGTCAAACAGTCAGTTTGTTTAAAAAATAAAGAACTTACCAGTAAGACTGTGTGGTCCAATGTTTTCAGGTTTTAAGTGATGGAGTGAATCTGAAATAGAATTAAACAAACATTCCATAAGTAAATCACATTTGGAAAGCGTGTGCTTTTGATCCCAAGTGACTGCCATAATGTTGAGCATTTATTCTTTTGGTTAAAGATTAACAAAGCTTTTTCTGGCTCCTGATGGAATAGGGAGCATTTTTCGCCTACATATTTCAACTTCCTGAATAGAGAGCATTCTCTCATCTACTTGAGGGAGTGCCGAAAGTCTGAGGCCAGTATAACTATAAATGGTAGTGTTTTTGTCCAAACCCCTCCAAGTCAGGGGAAGTTTCTCTATTTGTTGCTCTTGCCTTGGTCCCTTAAACCTCTTCTAGAGGAAACTAAGCGCCATGGTTTCCTCTAAGGAACCAATTAAAAAGCTAGTGGTGCAGCAAAACTTGAAGGGCACTAGGATGGGAATACAAGGCTTTCTAATAGAGGCCACCAGATCATGTAAATCGCCATACATTTTTGTCTTATTGATAATGGCTCAATAGAAATACAATGCAAGCCACATACATAATATTAAACATTCTATATGGGACCAAAAAAGAGCCTGAACAGCCAATGCAATCTTGACCAAAAAGAGTAAAGATGGAGGCATCACACTACCTGACTTTAAATTATGATACAAGCCTACAGTAACCAAAATAGCACAGTACTGGTATAAAAATAGACATATAAATCAATGGAACAGAATAGAGAACCCAGAAATAAAGCCACATACAACCAACTGATCTTTGACAAAAAGTTGACAAGAGCATACACTGGGGAAGGGACATCCTTTTCAATTAATGGTTCTAGGAAAACTGGACTGCCATAGGCAGAAGAATAAAATTGGACCCCTATCTCTTACCATACACAAAAAATCAACAAGATAAATTAAAGATTTGAATGTCAGACCTGAAACTATAAAACTATTGGAAGAAAACCTATGGGAAACTCTTCTGGACATTGGTCTAGGCAAAGAATTCATAACTAAGACCTTAAAAGCACAGGCAACAAAACCAAAAATAAACAAATGGGTCTTAATTAAACTACAAAGCTTTTGCACAGTAAAAGAAATAATCAACAGAGTAAACAACCTGCAGAATGGGAGAAAATATTTGCCAACTATACATCTGACAAGGGACTGATATCCAGAATTTCCAAGAAACTCAAACAACTCAATAACAACAACAAAAAACCAATTAACCTCATTAAAAGTGGGCTAGGGACACAAACATTTTTCAAAAGAAGACTAACAAATGGCCAAGAAGCATATGAAAAAATGTTCAACCTCACTAATCATCAGAGAAATGGAAATTAAACCACAACGAGATATCATCTTATACCAATAGAATGTCTATTACTAAAAAGAAAAAAAAAACAAATGTTGGTGAGGATACAGAGAAAAAGGAACTCTTATACACCATTGGTGGGAATGTAAATTAGTGCAACCTCTATGGAAAACAGTATGGAGATTTCTCAAAGAACTAAAAATAGAACTACAATACAATCCAGCAATTCTACTTCTGGGTATCTACCCAAAGGAAATCAATATATAAAAAAAGATACCTGTACTTATATATTTATTGAAGTGTTATTCACAATAGCAAAGATATGGAATCAACCTAAATGTCCATCAACAGACGAATGGATAAAGAAAATGTGTTATAGACGTACAAGGGAATACTATTCAGCCACAAAAAAGAATGAAATAATTTTTTGCAGCAACATGACTGGAACTGAAGGCAACTATCTTAAGTGAAACAACTCAGACACAGAAAGACAAATATGTCCTCACTTACAAGTGGACACTAAATAATGTGTACACACAGAAGCAGAGTATGAAATGATGGACAATGGAGACTTAGAGAGGTGGGGGGGTTGGAGGATGGTGGATGAGGGGAGGTTGCTTGGTGGGTACCATGTGTGTTGCTTCAGTGATGTATGCATTGAAGGCCCTGACTTTACTACAATGCAATATATCAATGTAGCAAAACTGCACTTGTACTCCATGAATATACACAAATAAAAAATAAATGGGAAAAATTTTTTTTAAAATTCAATGTTCTAGTAGTCACATTTAAAAAGCAAAAGAAACAGATAAAATTTTAATAATATATTTAATCTAACCTAATTTATGCAGATTATTTCAACATGCAATCAATATAAAAATTATTAAAGAGATATTTTACTTTTTTTCATACTTAAAGCTTCCAGATTGAGGGCATCTCAACTTGAGCTAGCCACATTTCGAGTAGTCAAAAGCCACACGTGGCTAGTGGCTACCATACTAGACAGCACAGGTGTACGGAATCTATTCTTGGCCTCCAGGTACTGGCAAGGATCCAAAGCATATGAGATTTTATTTACCTATGGAGTCAAATACACATGGAGATTTTATTTACCTATTTTTCTTCTCCCAGTAATCCATCATTACCCCATTTCATGATGTCATTTAAATAGAAATCGTAACGTGATGACAGCATGTACTTGTACAGCACTTACTATGTGCCAGGCACTGTTCTAGGCACGTCCCTACGTTACCTCAATTGATCCTCACGACGACTCTATGAGGTAAGTATACCACCATTCTCATTTTGTGATGAGGCAACTGAGGCACAGAGAGGTCACATGGCTTTCCTGAGGCTGCAAGACAGTGACAGAGCTGGGATTCGAATCCATCCAAGCCGTCTGCCTCTAGAGCCCATGCTCTTAGCCACTATCCTCTCAATTAAATTTGAAGAGCTCAAAATGAGATAATTACTTTCAGTTTTAATTATAGCCATCAAATGATTCAAGTCTGCTCTCATGATAACATGGTTAGATAATAATAGTGATGGCAGATGGAAGAGTTATTGGAAGCACTAGCAAATTAAATTAAAAACAATTTGAGATGGGAGCACAAAACCCACAAGCAGGCCTGGGTCAGAAAGACTGCGCTGGGTCTGAGGGCCTGTCTGCATGACCGACGTGGGGCGGAGGGGGAGGTTAGTGTGGGATCTACGGAAAATCTTGTCTTCACGGTTTTTCTGAGAGAAGGGCCTATGGCTTTCATCAGACTCTCAAAGGGGTCTGTAAGATAGATATCCCTGTATCTGTCTCAGCAGGGGTAGGGAGTTAGAAAGAAATCATGGAGAAAAGAATTAAGAAAACACATACTTTCACTTTATTAATCCACGAGCCCCAAAGAAATGACACCCAGTGAGCAAAATCAGGTCCACACACGTGAGCTTCTTGCTTAAATCACAGGGAAGGAGGCTGGGCAGCGACATTGTGGGTTGAGGCCACTGCAGGGCGCTGCAACCCAGTCTCCCATGGTGAGCCCTGAGCCTGCTGAGAATCCTTCTGTGGCTTCCTCTAGGTTTTACAATCCAGTCCAAGCTCCTCAGCCCAGTCCCCACTCCGGCACTCTCCCTCAGGCATCTCACCGACAGGTCCTGAAATGCCCCCTCCTCTCACACTTCTCTGTGCCTTTGTAGACTCTGTTCTTTCTGCCAAACATGTCCTTTTCCTATAGCCTCAGCCTGCCTTCACGTCTCAGTGCAAAAGTCTCTACCTCTGGGAAGCCTTTGTGAACTCCCTGGAATGCCTTGCGACAACGCCTCTGCAGTAGCAGTAGCACAGTGGTATTCATTCAGTTCAATCGGCAGTTACGCACTACTATGGTCATGTGTCTCTTTGTGCTGGGGATACACTCGGAGAAATGTTTCGTTAGGCAATTTCATCATTGTGTGGACATGATAGAGTGCACTTACAGAAACCTGGATGCTGTAGCCTACTACACACCTAGGCTATATGGTATGGCCTATTGCTCCTAGGCTACAAACCTGTACAGCATGTTACTGTACTGAATACTGCAGGCAATCATAACACAATGGTAAGTATTTGTGTATATCTGAACATAGAAAACGTACAGTAAGAATATGGTATTATAATCTTCTGGGACCACTGTTGTATATGTGATCCATCATTGACTGAAATGTTGATATGGGGCATGACTATATTATCGGTAATAATAAAAGCTGGATTTTATGGAGCTATATGCCAGGCACTGTTCCAGTGCTTTACAAAATCCTTTTAGTAATCCCATGAGGTAGATTCTTTTATTATCCTATTTAGCAGGTGAGCAAACTGAGGCATAGATGTTAAGTCAGTAGCCTAAGGTCACACAACTTATAAGAGACAGAACCAGATTGTGAACCCAGACAACTTGGTTCCAGAGTCTGAACTCTTAACAGCTACGCCACGCCTGCCTCCAGCTAGGGTCCACTGCCCTCCACTCTCACTGTCCTCGTTCTTCCCTTTGTTATCTCAAGTAGCTCCTATATTTTAGATTTCCATTAACTGGTCTCTCTGCCCACTTGTTTGCAGAATCCCTGAAAGCTCAGAATGTGTCTAACTCATCTTTGTCTCTCCAGGACCCAGTGAGGTGTTTAGTATATAGTAGATGCTCAATAAAGGCACACAAAGGAAAATGCTAGAGTAGTGCTGGAAGGATAGGAAACAAGACTATAAATTTGGACTTGATAAAAACACACCAGAATAAAGAGCCAACATGCACTTTAACAAAGTAAGCTTTAACTTCACCTTTTAAATCTAACCAGTACCAAGGGGATGACCACTTTCCTAGACTTGTTCAGTTTCAGAGGGATCAGAAGCAACTCAGAGCTTGGCAGACTTGATCATATCTCTGAGAAGTCCATCAGCTTCATTTTACTTTGCACGTGGATCTAAGTAATAACACACCTATGTAATAGCACGCCAATGGGCTTGGCTGGCCATTATAAAGGAATGACAGAAAAGACAAGTGTTGAAAATCTCCTTTGGCTGTCTGGACATGGCTTGGACGTTTCTACCATGGAGTCTCATAATAAGTTTCTTTCCCTTATTATCTAAACTCTCCTTGGAGTTTAGGGGAGTTACACGGCTATACAAAGTAACCTTTTAGGAGGACACTCTCCTCTTTCTCTAACAATGTGAAAGACAAAAGTTTCAAGACCTGGGACGTACACAGACCTCTAGAAGGTGCGCGCTCTCTCTAGCTCCATCAGAGGTTGCATCAGGACTGTGGCCCAGCCTCCCCACTCACAGATAAATGCAATCAGCCGTGACATCCACCCTTTAGACTGCATCTAGTGTAAAAGAAACCATCTTCCCGTACATACGAATGTCAGCATCATGTTATTAGCAACCAAACTATGAATCTATATTTTTACTCTTCCACAAAAATAATAAACAATCACATTAACTTAGTTATCAGTGGGAGGTTTACTCAGTGTAAGTTATGTGCTGGGTATGGCTATGGGTGCTAGAGATACAGCAGTGACTGAGGTGAACAAAGTTCCTGACTTGAGGCCCTTACATTGCAAGGGGGACCAGCAAATAAACACAGACATTACATAAAGAAGTAAATACAGTCATTTCAAAGCAATGACAAGTTCTACCAATTTTTTCACACAAACAGGTAGTGATGTGACTTAATGAAGAGTTTAACAAGGTCTCTTTGGCAGATGTATGGAGCAGTCTCAAAGAGGCAACAGCGGATAAATGGTGACCAGTTATGGGTCCCTTCGACTCTTCAGGTGGGATATGGTACCTTGGCCTAGGACAGTAACAGGCAAGATGGAGAGAAATGGATTCAGTGTAGGTTCTGGAGGTAAAACAACTAGGACTTGCCGATGGCGTGCATTTGGGGGAAGAAGCCTAGGTTTTTCCCTCAAGCACCTGGGTCAATGATGGGGGAGAAACAGGCAGAGAGAGGAAGAAAATCAAAAATTCTGATTTGACCTGGTTAACTCTGAGATATCCAAGGGTTGATGTCAAGAAAGCATTAAGAAGTCTAGAACTATGCTTTCCAATACAGTAGCTACTTTCACATGTGAGTCTTTAAATTTAAATGAGATATAATTAGAAACTCACTTGTCCAGCTGCATGAGTCACATTTCGAGTGGTCAAGTAGCCACAGAGACAGCTACTATATGGAACGGCACAGGTACTATTACGGTTTCACTTGCAAATTCTAATGTGATGTTATCTGAAATAGCAAATCAGATGTAAAAGGGCCACTGACACTCATAAAGAACCCTACTGTAAGGATACAAGGTAAATGCTCCACAAAGGTGAGGCAACGTTGAAAGAAATACACTCTACGCACAGGGCCACCCATGTTATAAAGTAATGCTGTATGTATCAAAGGATCACACATTAAGCCTTGAGCTCCAAAGGTGAAAGAGAGTAGGAAACAAAATGCGGACATTTTGCCCCATTGTGCAAGGGCTTTTGTCCCAGGGAATGGCACACCCCAAGAGGGTGCACTGGCCTACTTTCACCAAATGGTACCACCCCATTATCTCCACCTTGGCACTGGCTTCCTGGCTGGAAGAGCTGGTCTGGGCTGTTCGTCGGGACAGACTGTTCTACCTGGTCACTACCCTAATCCACAGAAAGCTTCTGGAGACTTAAAATTTTGTTTTTCATTGAGGAGCTGGAGGTATATGTCCTCAACTAATTTGCAGATAAGCTAGGGGAAAATATTCTGATAATGCCAAAGCCAGTGTTAAATTTAAAAAATACACATGGATTCCTATTTTGTCAGACCTTAAGAGAATATATTAAAAAGTCAGAGTGAACAATAAATTGAAACGTTACACTCAACATATTTTTTCTCACATTTTTCTAATGAAAGGACAATGGCAGTTTTAAAAGGATAGCAAGTGTCTCTGGAATTTACCCACACTGACACTATCCTAGTGCTGCTATTTATTGTTGCCTATTACCCTTGACAGACATGTGTTTTTATATGACTATGGCTGTAGCTTACATGCCACTGGTATTAAATCTAGTAAAGTCTTTGGAGTTGGACAGATCTAGGTTTGAACTCCACATCCTCAACTAATGGGCGGCGAGTCCTTGACAATTTATTTCTAAACCTCGATTTCCTAAAGTGCAAAATGACTAATAATGCCTTTTGCATATAGTTGCTGTAAGGATAAAAAGGGAAAACGTTAGCACAGTGCCACTAGGAAAACCTCTACGAATGGTGGCTATTATTTCTTTTTAAATTTCACCTTAAATTTTCAATATTTTCATATTTCTACACATATTCTTAAGTCCTTCATGTTGAAAAGCCATAATCTACTAAATAACTCCTCTAATGCTGGATATTTAAGTTATTGCCAGTTTTTATTATTATAAATACGATTACATTGGACATTTTCATGCCTTAGTTTTCTCATTCCTTTATCTTATTTCTCTAGCTTCCTTAAATTCCTAACAGAATTACTGGTTTTTTTGCTTTTAAAGACGTTTTTACTAACATACAATAATACCACCAACAAAATAATGGATGGTTTCTGAGATCCTGATATTTTATACATAAAATGGTACTCTTAATGCTGTTTTACTTTGCATTTCTAAGATAATTAGGAGGATGAACATTTTTTCACATTTATTAATTGTTTGTCACTTTGAAAAACAATAAGTTTATATTCTTTGGCCATTCATGTACAAGGATCTTGATATTATTCTTATGAATTTGAATGGGTTCTTTATAGTTCGTGATAATCAACAGTTAATATGTTTGCTACAAATATATTCCTAAAACTTTTGCAATTTTAAGAGAATCATCTTTTCATTTATATAGCATTTAATAAATAATATGCAACAGCCATATCTTGTATAAACCTCACGAGCTATGACATTGCTTCCTGGCAAAATGTTTGGCTTTTGATAGCTTTTCAAAGTCCATTTATATCCACGTTGATCTTCATAGCAACTTTATGAGTGAGCTGGGAAGTGTGACAATGAGAAAACAGATCCAGACAGGACAGGTGACTAAGACAGGGTCACTGAATCCTGGAGTTGGCCACAACCAGACTCTGAGTCCCTCTTTCTCTGAACTCTAGGACCCCTTGTGAAAGGAAGCTTGTGAGGTAAAAATTAAGAGGTGTAACTTGTGCACAAGGGATGATTATTCAAAGCACCAATTCTATGTCATTTCCTATTAGAGCCTTTACATACAGCATCAGAGAACCCTGTCTGCTGTAGTGGAGGCTCCCAAGAAACATTATTATTTTAATATTATTTTAGCAAATTCACCAAAACAATGGCTTACATAACGGACCATCCTTATGCAATTTTTTATGTGGCAAAATAATTTAAATAACTTAGACCTAAATTAAGTTTTATTATAATTACTTTATCTGGCACGAATACCACTTCTTCCCCTAAGTATGCCCTCATTCTTTGGCTCAATGAAACCAGTCTTTTCTCTGAATTTCTACAACTTTTCCCACTTTCTACCTTTTATTACAGGTATTTCAGAATATGTTGCACTTCTTATACTGGATGGTAAGGTCCTAAGGGTCCACTTTATTTGTATCTCCTAAATTGCCTGGCACCCTACTTTGTGCAGAGGAGTACTCATTCAATGTTGTACAGAGAGATGGGAGAAGAATTTTACATAGTTAAGACAACAGTAAAAAAAAAAAAAGTATAGTTTTATTAAAATAAGAGCATTAAAGTACAGGTTGCACTGACTGTGTATTCTTTGCTGCACCATTTCGTGTTTTGGCAAGTATAATTTCATGAGACAGTTCTAACACATTCTTAAGCCAGAAGTTCACATTAGCTAAACAATACTAAACTACATTAAACAGAATGTCCAAAAATGTTTCCGACCTTGAATCAATCTGTATAATTCCGTAGATATATCTGTTATGCTTTTATTTGCAAATTCTGATATAACTCATTCCTCAAAAATTCACTGTGCACACACACACACGCACACACACACACATACACTAAAGTCTTGGTCAGCATTTGGGAAAGACTCAGATAAAAATATGGGACACATCTGTTTCCTAATATCAGGAAAATTTACAGGAAATGATTAATGTTAACTAGGAAGATAAATAATCTGCATCAAATTATGAAATGAAAACATCCAAAATTTACAACTCACTGCAGTGAGTCCTGTGAGTCATCAGATCTTCAGAACTGAGAGGAAGATTTTTCATATTTTATTGAAATACTTGTCACAGTAGAAATATTTTTATTCCATGTATATACAAATAAGCATAATATCATATGTCCTACCCTACAGAATCCTCTCAGATTCTATGTCTCCCCAATGATTTACATAACCCTTGGCAATTTGGGTTGGCTGTTTCGTGGGTATTTTTATAACATGCTCAGTGCCTTAACTAAGACCTAATTAAACTGGATGGTTGTCCCTGGATGGAGAGGATGTGGCTCTTTTGAGAATGATCTAGCGTGAATACGTCTCTCCCTCGGAGAGCTGTAAGGACAGTGATGGACAGCCACAGAGCAAGGCCAAAGCAAACCATAAGTGAAGGGGGTTTGTAGCTGGTTGGCTCTTCCACCATCCTGCTCCTTATGTGCTTGTCTGACCTACTACGTGCCTAGCGATGTGGAAGGTTCTGGGGGTACAACAGAGAACAAAATATAGTCCCTTTCCTCAAGGAGCCTATAGTAAAATAGACAACTAAGCAGGCAACTTTAGCCTGGTGGCAACAGTCTACTCACACTAAGTACAAGGAGCTCTGAGAATACAGTGGGGGGCATCTGTACCAGTCTGGGACGATCATGGAAGGCTTCCAGGAGGAAGCAGCATTGAACCTAAAATGTAAAGAATCCTTGAGTTTCCCCTCCTGTCATGTGGGAGACTGGGGTTTGATTCCCTAAAGGAGAGTCAAAAAATAAAATAAAATGTGAAGAATGACCAGGGTTAACTGGGAAAGAAAAGAAGGGAGACATAAGAAAGTAAGAGGGAACAGTGTGTGCAAAGGCTTGAGAGGAAGGGAGTCCCAAATATCTTTCAGCTTTAACTTTTGATATTGAAAGTCTTCCTACAAGTCTACTTATATAGAGAGTAGTAAACATATTTTCATGCATCCTTGTTAACTAGGGATCTTACCATGCCTCACTCTTACATTCTTACTGTTCGATAGAGTTAAGAAGGTTTAGAAGACAGTAAGAACACACTGTTGGAAACTATAGTTTCCAGTAAAAACAGTCATGATAGGATATTACTTTATGACAATCTTTGTTTTTTGGTTTTTTTTTTTTTTTTGAGACTCTGTTGCCCTGCGTAGAGTGCCGTGGCATCAGCCTAGCTCACTGCAACCTCAAACTCCTGGGCTCAAGTGATCCTCCTGCCTCAGCCTCCCAAATAGCTGGGACTACAGGTGCATGCCATGACGCCTGGCTTATTTGTCCTATTTTTAGTAGAGACAGGGTCTCGCTCTTGCTCAGGCTGGTCTTGAACTCCTGAGCTCAATTGATCCTCCTGCCTCCGCCTTCTGGAGAGCTTGGATTACAGGTGTGCGCCACCACGCCCGACCTCTTTGTGGCTATATTTGACAGGCATAGGGTGGCTGACAAATCTTTATAGACTGAATGATGGTGGAAAATTGGGTGACACAGAAATATAGAAAAGAAAATGATAAGGGTTGTGGGTGAGATAAAGGCTATACTTATGCTTTTGTTACTGGGTTGTTGACTGAGGCAGCAGGAACTCTAAGCCATTGCACACAGTTCTGATAAAAGCAAGCAAAAGCTCTTCAAGAGCAGTCTTTTTCTTACAACAGTGGTAATGAGCAAAATAGGTGATCGGCCTCCAGTCAGCAGAAGAGGCAGAAAGCCTTCAAACTGATAAGTGCCAAGGGCCCACTATTAAGTGCTGATTCACAAGGCATCCTCCCGGGAAGCTCGGCAAATGCCACCCAGGCTCAGTGCTCTCTGGCGAGAATCCTGACAGGAATGGATGAAGATACCAGCCTTCGCATCTTTCTCTGACAAAAAACAATGATCTCCAACACATTTTTGGTTAGATTTCAAAGAAAAAAATACTTTGAAATCTAAACGTGTTTGAACGAAGCTATTAAAACAAAAGTAAACTAAACTTTCATTAGCCTCAGAAAACTAAAAAAAAAAAAAAAAAGTAAAATTTAGCAGCATTTTTCACTGGTAATATTATAACTATGTTTCCTTCTAAAAATTCCAGTATTATTGGCACATTCTAGGTAACTGAGATTTTGATATATGATGAAAATAATCATTTTGGCCATGAGGTTTAGTTCTCTAATCCTAACACTCTTTTTGATGACGACTTTGTCAGACGCCCAGACAGAAAGAGTCACCGCGGAAATGTTCAGGTTATATCTGGGGCACAGGACCGGGCAGCACAGTCGGAGCAGGAGGTAGCAAAGGGCACTGTCTTGAGCCGGGATCAGAAAAACAAGACCCAGAAAGGCTCGTCTTCACTCTGCCAGACTTCTGGTGTGGATGCCATGTGCTTGCTTCCCCAGCCTTGGACTCGGTTCGCAGACATGTGAGGCAGGTGTGCTATGAAGTATCCCACCCTGGATCTGGGGATCTCATTCCACTAAATAGTTTAGTCGTAAATCATAGCTACCAAAACATGGCTGAGCACTGAAACCTTTTTGTCATTAAAAACCAGTCAAAGGAGTAGGTAAGTTATTTATTTATTTATGTATGCATGTATTTATGTATGAATGAATGACAAGAGTCTTGCTCAGTCGCCCCAGGCTAGAGTGCAATGGCATCATCGTCGCTCACTGCAACCTCAAACTCCTGGGCTCAAGCAATCCTCCTTCCTCAGCCTCCCAAGTAGCTGAGACTATAGGCACATGCTACCACGCCTGGCTAATTTTTCTATTTTTAGTGGAGATGGGTTTCCCTCTTGCTCAGGCTGGTCTCGAACTCCTGAGCTCAAGCGATTCTCCCGCCTTGGCCTCCCAGAGTGTTAGGATTACTGGCGTGAGCCACTGCACCTGCCCAGATAAAGAGATTTTAAAGGACTTGTTCATCTTTTCCTGAGTCATCAAGTGATGAACAGCTTATTAAAAAACAAAAAAACCCAACTGTGCTCAATGTGATCCACTCAAAGCCACAATTCAACAGAAGAAGACAACTCTCAAGAAAACCAGCACATCCAACATGACCTACCTATTCTTAAACCTACCATTTGCTTCCTGGGTAAAGCCACCTTTGCTACCTCTGTTGTAATATTGGTTTGCACCTCCCTCCACCAGACATTCTTGTAGATCTTTCCATTATGTATATTCTGTACTACAGACAATCTGCTGACCATCATTTGCAGAAGTATACAAGCATATAATCACTGCACCAGAAAACAACAACAAAATCCAAAACAAAAACCCCCAGAGCCAAGAAAAAAAAAATCCGTCACCCACCATACCACTGGGAGGGCAGCTCAGGGCATCTGACAAGGTTCAAACTGAAGCTAGCCACTTACATGCTCAACCCTTCTCCATGGCATCTCCTGTTTCTCATTTGCATCAACAACTTGATTGTAAGGTCCTTTGACTGCACAGGCCATATTTTATTCTTCTACGTATTTGCTTTCCTTCCCACAAGAATCAGTGCTTTACTTGGCACAACCTAGGTTTTCAATAAATGGAAAAATACGCTCTGGATGTTCATATTTATTATCTAATTATCTATAACTGAAATGTTCACAGTGGCTTGGGGGAAAGGTAATGGCACAGCTAATTCTGAAATTCAGTTCCACTTATCTTCCACTGTCAGAGTTAGCTTTTATTCCTGTGCACACGTCTCTCCTAATTCAACAATTATATAGACTGTGGATATCGATGATGTAAGACAGTCTTTCTCAACCTTTCAAAATTCACACCCATTTTTGATAAATATAAAAACCTCACCCTCCATAACCAGATGGTGACGTGCCCTTCCCTGGCTGTCCTGGGAAACTGTGATAGGTATCCTCAGTCTCCTTTGCTGAACTCTCTCCTCTTCCCCAAATCTGATGACTCTCAAATCTCTATCTCCAGTCTCAGCCTTCTCTTTGAACTCCAGACTCAATGATCTGACTGACTTCTTGACATCTCCCCTGGGACGCTGTATTAGGCAGCTTGGACTTAACGATGGCCACAACCAAATTCTTAATCATCCCCCCACACTGCTCCCCTCTTGGGTGGCCACGGGGACAATTGATGTGCCAGTGGGACATTACCATTCATGCCCTCGTTCAAGCCCAAATCCTCATTCACCTTTGGCTCCTTCTCACCAACTCCAAATCTAATCAGTCCATCAGCAAATCCTCCCAGCCCTACCACCTTCGAAACATCTCTTGAATCCAATCACATCTCCACATCTCTACCCCCACCTGGTGCAAGCTGGCAGCTTCCCTCGCCTGGGTGACTGAGACAGGCCCCTGTGGATTCTGGGCGTCATGCTTGCTCCTTCTCCAACCCCCCAGTGTAGTCTCTAACAGGGAGGGTCAATCAGTCACTTTACTTCCTGATGTAAAGTTAACCCCTTGGCCAACCAGGCCCTATAAGAACTGGCTCTAGCTCACTCTGTCCAGCCACACTGACCCCCACTTCTCCTCAGATATGCCCAGCAACCCCCGCCTCAGGGCCTCGATACAGATCTTCCTTCTGCTTGAACTTCTCACAGACAGGCAGGCCTGCACATCTCCCTGCCTCACTTCCTTCAGGTCGCTGGGTCAAGCATTATCTCCTCAGAAAGGCCCTCCTCTCCCTTCCCCTCCCCTGCTTGGCTTTATCTTCAGAGTACTTAACTCTTCCTGGCACTCCGTTTCCTATCTATGGAAGTATTAACCCTCTCCTTCACTGGAATGGAAACGCCATGAGAAAAGGATGTTGTTTGTTCGCTGTTGCACCCCGGTGCCAGAGGTGATCCCCGACACAGACTAGGCATTCAACAAAAAAATTTCTTTTTGGTTACTGAATGAATATATTTTCTTGACTGGCCAGAAATATCAAATACACTTAATTTTCTGGTGTTTGAATTATGAAAATAATTATTTCTCCCTTGTCAAGTGAATCATAGATAATGTATGATTTTGAAAGTACCTATGCCTCCCCCACAGATTCTGATGTCTGCCTGCTCTGAAGCACCCATGGCTATCACCTAAATTTTCGCTAAGCATCTGCATGTCTTGTAGTCTTTTGCCTCTTACTAAAGCCTTAAAGCTTTCTTACCTTTAAAGACACTGTCTACCTTATCTGTCGTAGTGGCAGTGTTTCTTTCAGCTATTTCTGAATACAGGGCTCTGATTTCACCACCAAGTGGCTTGCTACACTACTTTTGTCGTACGGTGCCATGCAGCTTGGGCCCGGCCGCCACAGAAAACACTGTGGAATGTTAAGCAAACTCCTCAGAGGAGACCCAGAAGGAAACACAGATCCCGACTGCCAGGAGTCTCCGATACATGTGGGCTTTCTGGCTGCTTGGCCAATATGGGTGCTTTTCAGAAGAGCAGTGTTTTCCTTCATGAATGAGCCCCATTTATCATGATGCACTCGGTGGGCAGTGTCAGCTCCAAGGGGACAGCCATTCTCCCAGCCCTCTGGCGTTTTCCCAGCGTGGCAGTGAACGCCACCCTACAGAGACCACTGTCTCCGTGAATTCCACCTTCCTTTCACTTGGCCCCTGAGCAAACCTTGGCTTCAGAGAATTCAGTCAACTGGCAATTGTCTGTTGTGTCTTTTCTCCTTTTCTTAAAGCATAATCTTTCTGGAGCTTTTTAGAAGACTCTGGAATTCTTGTATAAAAACAAGATATTACTAATTCCTAATTATTAATACTTGAGAAATAAGTCAGATATCGCACAGTTCGAGGATCTGGTCAAATTCTAACATTAGAGATAATATAGATCGAAAACACTGGTGAGTATCAGTTCCGCCCTTTTCCCACCTTAATACATAACATGCAGTACGTCATATGCAAATCTTGGTGAACTTTTATTTACAGGTGTAAGCATTTCTTTAAAGCTTAAAAGTTTTAATATCTGTGACACGGAATCCTATTTAATCAGTTAGGAATTTAAGTCATTGGGTGGTTTGTCCAAAAAAGGACCTTGGTAGATATTGATTATTAAGCATTTGCTCATCCAAGTCAACTTTGATTTTTTTATTTTGTATTTTTAAACCACAAATCTGGATTCCTGGAATGTTGTGTGTGTGTGGTTTAACTCTGGACTTAATTCCACTGCAGTCTTCGCAGCCCTCTCAGGCTGTCCGAGTGGCTTTCTTCTCTTCCTCTGTTCTCTGAACACCGAACATGGGCAGAGCCAACACAAACCACATGCTGGTGACATTCTGAACGACCCTCAAATTCCTGCACTCTTCTGCAAAGCTTCACTGCCAACCCCCTTCCCAGCCTCCCGCCTCCCTCAAACACTGTTTTACATTTTTTCCTCTTCACTCAGCTTGGTTGGGGAAGTATTTTGTTAACAGTTCTTGGCCAGTTTCAGCAGAGGGTTTCTGGCATTAGTCAGGGTTGCAGCTTTTCAGCACTGACTCCAGGAAATACCTCTCTATTGGAACTCTTTTACTCCTCTTTCTTCTGTCATCCAAAAAGGAGGGGGACGGGGAAACTTCTCGCAAATACCACAAAGAGACATACAGTCACAAAAACATTTCTATTCAGCTTCAAACCAACAGAATCTTAAAACACCAACTAAAGGCTTGCAAATCCCAAATCCCTTAATGCCAATAACAAAGTCTTGCGAGTCAGGCATTTCCACTAAACTTTAACATTTGCTTTTTTCTTCCTGTTTACTTGTGTGAAAACGTGGCTGACACTATAGTAGTCCACCCACCAGACAGTCCTGAACATTTCCCTGCCGGTAGAACCGCGTTTGCTGGAGTGGAGCCCTGGTCTAAGGGTGGGCATGTGCCCTGTTCACGCCAACGAGGCCTGAGGGGAGACGCCGTGAGGATGCTGGGAAAGGAGTCTGCTTCTTCGTGAAAGCCAGAAGCAGCGTGACAGGTGCCTCCTTGGTTCTCAACTGTGAAACTGGTCATGAGGCATAGGACTGTGACAACTGTGGCCACGACAAAGCCAGTCTAAATTTAAAAACCTCAACACAACCAAGAGGTAGATCACAGGGATGAAAAGAGCAGAGGTCTCTAATGGCAAATGGTGGAAGTAGCTGCCCCCTCCAGACTTTCTGAAGATGTGGAGAAACTACCCTCTATTTCTTAGGGCCACAATTAGTCAGCTTTTCTTCTCTGTTACGTTATAGTCTTGATATATGTGAGATGAAAAGAGAGGCTTATGGCTTCTTAGTTTGGTCTCCTCCTGTAATTTAGAACTGAGAAAATCTGCTTAGCAAGCTTCAAGCTATTAGGGCAGATACGACTTACTCCACCTGTAACTATATTACTTAGCACAGAGGTCCTTGGTCTATCTCAATCCAGGATGCTTGCTGTATCCATCCATCTAACCAACCATCCACCATCACTCCCTTTTGTCTTTCTTTCTGACAACCACCAACTGCTGAGCCCCAGGCACTGGGGATACAAACAACCCAGAGGACAGAAAATACTGTGCCTATTTTAAAGATAAGGACACTAAGGTTCAGAACGTTTAAATGTTTTTCCTAAAACCAAAAGTCTACAAGTGGTCAAATTAGGATTCAAATCTAGGACCATGTGAATACATAGGCCTTGTGTTTTTCACTATGCCACGTAGCTTCGAATGCTAGCCATCACTTTGTTGGTCTAATTTATTAATAAATAACAAAAACTATATTGCTTTTTAATAGTCTACAATTTTGACTGCCCCAGCCCTGTCATCCATAGTTAAAGTAGTTACACTGTACCATTTCTAGACATTTGCTGCCGACCGTAGGTCCACTTTCCAGCTGGCAGTATGCTGGACACCGTGCCTACAGGATGGCAGTAGCACCATGATGATTTCTGCTTCCACAGCACTCATCTCGCATCTACTGGCTGCTGTCTGCACCAGGAGTCAGGGACCTTTTCTACCTTGCTCACCAGTGCCTGCTACACTCTGTGGCACACAATAGGGCCTCAATACATATCTGCTGCTTAAACGTAGGAAGAAAAATAAGCCAAAGAAAAAGGTGCTGTCTCAGGAAATCCTGAATGCCAGTTCTTAGGACTCTTAATTTAATGAGTTGATATCACTTCAAAGACCTTGGCAGAGAGTCCCATTGCAGAAGGTGTTTAATAAGGTGCTGACTAAGCTTTCTGGACACAATGTTTATAGCAAATATGTTCCTCACTGTGAAACACTGGAAATAACCCAAATGTCCAGTATTTGGATGAAAAGTTAAACCAATGGCCACTTATCGGTGCAGGGCTTATTTTATTGCCATTACAAGGAGGAGGACGTGGAGTGTGAGGAAACAGGAAAAGGGCAATATGATTCAAGGTTAGATGCAAAGTCAGACCAAGAAAGAGAATGAACACTGACTCCAAGTACACAAAAATATGCACATGGAAACTGACTGGCATGAGAATGTGAAGCTAGACTCACATGAATACTTAAGTGTGTGATAAAAATTCAGAATTTAGTAAAATAATTGACATCTGGCTATTCTTTCTACTATTTTATCTCTCCAGCCCTTCTTAGGATCAATGTTACAGAATTCTTACAAAATGCATGTTCACAATTTAACATGTGACCAATTTAGAATAACATGCCTTCTGTGTGCCTAAGATGAAAATGAATACCCGACAAAAGACATCCATTTATTTGCTGCATAAAGTATATACATTATTCTCAGTGTCTGAACGCCACATGACAGTGAATGCTCTGTGTGGGGAAAGCCCAATGCATGACTCTTTTCAGATTGCACATTCAGATAATCCACTCTTTGCTTTGCAGGGACAGCCATTCCTTGCTGAGACTGGTACACTCAGGATGCTTTTTGCCTGAGGCCTGCACTTCTGCATCCCTCCCTTGGCTAACTCTGGTTTGTTCAAGAATTTCTGAACTTGGGTGTACCTCTCTCAAATAATAACAACAATGGGTACCATTTATTGAATTTTTTTTTTTTTTTTACTACATACTGGGCACATTTGCAAGCATTTTACTATATGCCTCATGTCAATTTTGTTTTCCAGTAAAACTCTAGAGTATATGACATATGGTAGGCACTCCACAAATACATGTTTATTAATTAGTTGAGTTACACGTAAGTTCATGTAACTCTCACGTCCACACTATGACAGAGGTATTATAATTAATGACATTTTGTAGGTAGGGTGCGGAGAGGTAATGTCAATTGCTTAATAGCTGACATTTTGCTAAGGCCAACAGAACTGGGGTAGTTAACTTCCTACCTCAGCTCACCCCATTTCAATCCCTGGCTCATTCTCACCTGGAATATCATACTTTTATGAGTTAAAAATTAACTGGTAGAACACAAAAAGTCATAATAAGTTCTAAAATTGTTTTTCTACTCATACCTAACTTGTCCTGCCATTAAAATACAGGTCCTTGAAAGGCAGAGACTCCCTGCCCTCTATACTTCACTGGAAGTTAGAGAACTGGCAGGCATTGTTTTAGGCACTGCTTCAGGCATTGCTTAATGGTGCGGGCATTGCTTAACTAAGTCAGGAAGTCTCAAAATTTTGTCTCAAGATATCCTGATCAAAACAAGATGGAGGCAGGACAAGTTCTAGCCAGTTAGAAACAAGATGGCAGAGGAATTGACCGCCTCTTGACCTTACAGCTTCATTATACACTTCATTACCATAAAAGTTGCTAAGGAAATCTCCCATTCCCATAATGCACCTGATGCCATGATACTTTCTGTTTGACCATATTTAGTCAAAAGAAGGGAGTCACCCTAATGCCAGGAAACACCACCCCTTCCCAAGAAATAACATGAATATCCCTCCCCTTGTTTAGCTTACAATTAAGCTGTTGCTTAAATAGAGGGACCCAAGAAGCCATGGGGGCTGGTTCTTCTCCACAGGGAGAACTAGCCTCTATTCTTACTGTGGAGCAGATTTTCTATACTTTCTGAATAAATCTCACTTCCAGTTTACACTGTTAGCTCGCTCCTGAATTCTTTCTGGTGCAAAACCAAGAACCCACTTGGGACTCCAAGTGATTTCCAGTGTTGGGAATTACTTTCCTGTGTCAGAAGGTATGCTCTCCTAAAATAACTCACCAAGTTCCAGAGGAAGGTAGTCCTGCTGCTTGCTGTGCACTGAGATGCATAAACTATAAATTATAATATATCAACTGTGAAAATAAAACAACTCAAGTGTGAACAACACAAAAATAAAACCTAACACTCCACACCCTAAGTCTAAAGAAGCCCAACTAGGGGTATATGGCTTTGGGAAAAGGGCCTTTTGCTGTGGTAGTTCTGACTTTTGGGACATCCCCAACTGATTTCAGTAAACGATTCCCAGTTAAGCATCCTGTGCTTTTCCTAAAGAGGTTCTGATCTAGAAAATGGGGTGGGAAATGGAGAAAAGAACAGTTAGCTCAGTTCCAGTCAACAGAGTTGCCACCTCTGGGTGTTTCATACCATCGGCACACACAGAGAATTTAGCAAGAAAATCATCCTCTCAGAGCCAAGGCCTTCCTCAGGCGACCGAGTGAGCCAGGCTCTTCAAGTTCCATGGTAAAAGGGCTGAGGTGACGAGCACCCCCACTGGCACCATCAGATGACCGCGATGGCCTTGAACCAGCCTCCCTGATTCAAGTGCTCTTTCCTCAGATCCTTCCTATTCATCAGGCCAGTCTACCGTTCCCCAAACTCCATTTTCAGTCCTCTGTTCAAGAACCTACAGGGGGCTCCTTTCAGCTTCTGCCTCAGTCCACTCTCTTCTGTTTGCTTTCCAACACCCTACACAGTATGAGGCCACTTGAGGTAACCAGTCAACTTTGATGGCTTCCCCTCCCATCCTCTTCCTCTCCTTACACACCTCTCTCAGCCTCCACTGAATGCCCCCGTCCACTCAAGTCCTGTCAGGCCCAGCTGACTCCATCTCCTCCAAGGAAACCTCATACCCCCAGGCCCTACCCTGACTTTACAGTCACTTTCATGTGTGTCAAACACTTTTGTGGAAAGGAACAGACTCTCTCAGGTGACCTCAGATATTAGAGGTTTACTGTAAGGATACACATGACCCTAAGGCCATGGAGACAGGCCTCACTGAGACCAGACAGGGAGCTGAGAGAAGCCAGGGCAGCACCAGGGCTGCACTTTGTGGTCTCATGTCAGCAGTGGCAGGGTGGGGTCTCCTTCTTGACCATGATCCAGCCTTTCTCTCTCTGCTCCTACTGCTGCTGCCACAAACCTTGGGTCTCCCCTCTGATTCTGCTCAGAGTTCATCTCGTGGCCTCTATGTGACTGTCTTCCCAGCCACAGACCAGAATGCTGCTGCCAACTCTCCCTGTCCTGGGGATCTTTTACTCACAATCTCATATAGAGAATCTTACGGGTGCATGGTGCTGGTGCTTTAAACTGGGCTGATTTTTTCATGGCAGACCAGGTTGCTTGTCAGCTTACAGATCTTCTTGACCCAACTGACTATGGCTAAAGGAGAAGGGTAGGAGGAAATCACACTATACACTTGACCCTTGGACAACACAAGTTGTCTGAGTCCATTTATATGCAGATTAAAAAAAATACATCTATTAGAAAATTTTTTGGAGCTTTGCAACAATTTGAAAAAACTCCCAGATGAACGGCATAACCTAAAAATAGTGAAAAATTAAGAAAAAGTTAGGTATGTCATGAATGCATAAATTATACATAGGTACTAGTCTATTGTATCACTACCACAACACATACACAAATCTATTATAGAAAGTTAAACTTTATCAAAACTTATGCACACATATATAGACTGTACATGGTGCCATTCGCACCAGAGAAAAATGTAAACAAACGTAGAGATGAAGTGTTAAATGATAACTGCATAAAATTTACTGCAGTACATAGTGTACTATTATAATAATTTCATAGCCACCTCCTGTTGCTACTGTGGTAAGCTCAAGTATTATATCTGCTTAAAATGCTGGGTGATGCTAACCATCTCTGTGTGAGCAAGTCTCTCCATTAAATTGCATATCACAGTATAAAGTGATCTTTCATGGTTCTTGGGTATTTTTCACTGTGTTTAGTCCAATACCATAAACTTTGAATAACACCATGGGATCCATATGGAAAGTCACTAGTGATGCCTGGCAATGCTCCCAAGAAGAAAAAAAAGTCTTGACATTACCAACATTACCAGAAAACGTTGAATTGCTTTTTTTTTGGAGATATACCACAGATTGAGATCTGCAGCTGCGGTTGCCCACCATTTCAAGATAAATGAAACTAGCATAAGAACCACTGTGAAAAAAAAGAAAAGCAAATTCGTGAAGCTGCTGTTGCAGCTAAGCCAGCAGGTGTGAAAATCTTGGCCACTTTTCAAAATGTCTTTTTTTTTTTTTTTTTTGGAGACAGGGTCTGCTCTATCACCCAGACTAGAATGCAATAGCATCATCATAGCTCACTACAACCTCAAACTCCCAGGCTGAAGCAATCTTCCTGCCCCAGCCTCCATAGTAGCTGGGACTGCAGGCGTATGCCACCACATAGGGCTAATTTTTCTATTTTTTTGTAGGGATGGGTCTCATTGTTGCTCAGGCTGGTCTCTAACTTCTGGCCTCAAGTGATCCTCTCACCTCAACCTCCCAAAGTGCTGGGATCACAGACGTGAGCCACCGCGCCTGGCCTCAAAATACCTTTTTATCACCTGATGAAAATGCAGCTTATATGTGGGTGCAGGATTGCTATAAGAAAGGCATAGCTATAGACTCTAATGTGATTCAAGAAAAAGCAAAATTATTATACTATATGACAACTTAAAGCGATGGGAAGGTGAAGGATCTAAAGTTGGAAAATTTAATGCCAGTAAAGGATGGTTTGACAAGTTTAGAAAGAGGTTTGGCTTTAAAAATGTCAAGATAAGAGGAGAAGCACCTTCTTTCCAACTAAGAGGCAGCAAATTACCAGAGGCCATTAAGTAAATCATTGAGAAAAAAGGACATCTGCCTGAATAGATTTTTAATGCAGATGAAAGTGCCCTATTCCAGAAAAAAAAAAAATGCCACCAAGGACATTTTTAATAAGGAAGAGAAATGAGCACCAGGATTTAAGGCAGGAAGGGATAGGCTAACTCCACTGCTTTGTGCAAATGCAGCCAAGTTTATTATCAGGACTGCCCTTATCTACAAAGCTGCTAACCCCTGAGCCTTGATGGGAAAAGATAAATACCACCTGCCAGTCTTTTGGCTGTACAATAAGGAGGCCTGAACAACGAGCACCCCTTTTCTGGATTGGTTCCATCAATGCTTTATCGAAGTTATGAACTACCTTTTAAAGTTCTTTTGATATTGGATAATGCCCCTGGCCACCCAGAACCCAATGAAGTGGTCTACTTGCCCCTAAACTTAACATCTCAAATTCAGCCTATAGATCAGGGGGCCATAAGGACCTTTAAAGCTCATTATCCATGGTACTTGTATGGAAAGGAATGCCAATGCTGTGAAAGAGAACTTCAGTGGAATATCATGAAAGCAGGGAAAGATCATACCACTGAAGATGTCATTGCTGTTACAGAAAAGAGCTGTGAAAGCCACCAAGTCTGAAACAAAAAGTTTCTGCTAGAGAAAACTATGTCCAAAGGTTGTATGTGACTTCATAGGATTTATGACAGAGCCAATCAATACAATTATGAAAGAGCTTGTGGATACAGTAAAAATACATTGTGGGGGGTGAAGGGTTTCAAGACAGGGATCTTGGAGAAATTTAAAAACTAACAGACACCACATCAGAAGAATTAACAGAAAATGACTTGATGGAGATGAGTGCTTCTGAACCAGTGCCAGACAATGAGGGAGAAAACGTAGAAGGCCAAGACGGGCACGGTGGCACGTGCCTATAGTCCTAGCTACTCGGGAGGCTGAGGCAGGAGAATCGCCTGAGTTCAGGTGTTCGAGACTTGCAGTGAGCTATGATCATGCCACTGCACTCCAGCCTGCGTGACAAAGAGAGATCCCGTGTCCAAAAAAAAAACAAAAATAGCAGTGCCAGAAAACAAATGGACATTAGACAATCTGGCAGAAGGGTTCTGATTATTCAAGACTGCTTTTGATTTCTTTTACAACATGGACCCTTGTATGATACAGGCACTTAAATTAAAGGGTGGAAGAAGGATTGGTACTGTATAGAAACATTTTTAGAGAAATGAAAAAGCAAAAACATCAAACAGAAATTACATTTCTGTACAATTACACCAAGCGTGCCTGCCTCGCTTGCCTCCCCTTCCGCTCCTCTATTTCTTCTGCCTCTGCCACCCGAGACAGCAAAACCAACCCCTCCTCCTCAGCCTCCTCCACGTGAAGATGGTGAGGATGAAGAACCTTATGATCCACTTCCACTTAGTAAATATATTTTCTCTTCCTTATGATTTTCTTAGTAACATTTTCTTTTCTCTAGCTTACTTTAGATGACTACAGTACACAGTACACATAACATATAAAGTATGTGCTAATAGACATTCATGCTATTGGTAAGGCTTCTGATCAAAAGTAGACTATTAAGAGTTAAATTTTTGAGGAGTCAAAAGTTATACATGGATTTTCAACTGTGATGGGGAGGGGTCATTGCCCCTAACCCCCACATTGTTAAGAGGTCAACTGTAGTTAGGAACATGGCCACCAATTTTTTTGTTTTTTTTCACTAACAATACAGGGCTGCTTCCCCTAGCAGAAACTGGGCCTTTTTGGAAGGGGCTATAGGCACGGCAGGCACATTTATTAATCTCTCCAGTGAACTGTTCCCCACATCTCTAATGCATTGATAAGCATGCATCCCCAGGCTTGGCCACAGACAGCAGAGCATTGTGTCGTATTCTACAATCATTTCATGCCATTTATCCTGACTCTGTACCTTGTTAGGTAGTGCCAGTGAACCCAGACCACGGTGATGTTCATGGATAAACTTCGCTAGAGGACTCAACTTTCACATGTAAGCCAGCAATTAGACCATTTGCACACAGTTCTAATATAGCAGTTCTCAAACTTCTTGGTCTCAGGACCCTTTTACACTCCTAAAAAAATTAAGAATCCTGAAGGGGTTCTGTTTATTTGGCTTAATCTACTGAAACTGAAAAATTTTTTAAAATATTAATTTATTAAAAATATAATAATGATAAATTTATTAAATCTTAACTAAAATATTTTATGGCTGGGTGTGGTGGCTCATGCCTGTAATCCTAGCACTCTGGGAGGCTGAGGCAGGAGGATCACTTGAGGTCAAGAGTTCAAGACCAGCCTGAGCAAGAGTGAGACCCCATCCCTACTAAAAAATAGAAAAAAAAAAAATTAGCCAGGCAACTAAAAATAGAAAAAATTAGCCGAACGTGGTGGCATGTGCCTGTTGTCCCAGCTACTCAGGAGGCTGAGGCAGGAGGATTGCTTGAGCCCAGCAGTCTGAGGCTGCTGTGAGCTAGGCTGATGCCACAGCACTCTAGCCTGAGCAACAGAGTGAGACTCTGTCTCAAAAACAAAACAAACCCCTCCCCCCAAAAAAAAAAATTTATGGAAAACAACTATATTTTCCAAAATAGAAGAAATTTTAGTGAGAACTATTTTACTTGTTTTTTTTTGTTGTTGTTTGTTTGTTTGTTTTGAGACAGAGCTTCACTCTGTTGCCTGGGTAGAGTGCAGTGGCATCATCATAGCTCACTGCAACCACCAAATCTTGGGCTCAAGCAATCCTCCTGCCTCAGCTTCCCAAGTAGCTGGTACTATAGGCATGTGCCATGACACCTGGCTAATTTTTCTATTTTTAGTGGAGACAGGGTCTCACTCTTGCTCAGGCTGGTCTTCAACTCCTGAGATCAAGTGATCCTCCCACCTTGGCCTCCCAGAGTGCTAGTATTATAGGCATGAGCCACCATGCCTGGCTGTTTCACATTCTTTTAAAAATCTCTTTCATGACTCTTTCAAAGTCTCTTTGCAAATCTCTTTAAAAGGAGACAGCTGGAATCTCATTTCTTCTTTTTGTTTTCATTTCTGTTTCTAAATCCAATTTTTTGTGATATGTTGTTTTGGTTATAGTGTATGAAGGAAGTCTGGCCTCACACAGATGCAGTTAAAAAGCCTTTTCAGATACCTATGAATATTCTTCGATATTACACCAAAACTTGACAAGTGCTGGCTTCTTAAAGGTTAGCTGAAACCCTTTCAATGAACTTTTCATATTAGGCTATATTAAAATCAATTAGTCTCTCTTGCTTAAAATAGTATAGACCTTCACCTATGCAAGGTTTTTAACATTACACATTGGTCACTGAAAAATATTGGTTCCCCAAGTTATACACATTTTCGAAATGTTGACACACTGCATCACACAATATCAAAAATGCATACTCATTAATATCATCCCTGATCTCATCAGGAGAGTCTTTAAGTATTGGGAAGAGGTCAAGCTCAGGGCAGCAGATAATAAGTTTTCTAAAATCTAATTTTTGCAATGATACAATTTTATCATTGGCAACAAATACGGACAATTGTTTTTCTTGAAGTGACAGGCTGACTTTATTCTTTTTCAAGAAAATGACTGCCAAATATCCAAGTCTGATTCATCACAACTTGTCTGTTAGACATTCTGTCAGATAAAAATCGTGTTGGGTGAAAAAGGTGGCTAGTTCAGCTTGCAACTGAAATAATCGCACAAGCATTTTTCCTTGTGACAGCCAGCATACTTTATTATCAGCAGAAGAGTGTTATTCTCTCTACTGTGTCATACAAAATATTTTAAAAAGTGTGCTCTCATAATTATGAGACTTAATAAATAATTTTTACTGCTTCAAGGATATTCCTAAGTGAAAACGGCATTTTTTTCTGCTTTGAGTGTTGGCTGGTAAGGAATGACTGCTGCCTTGGTTAAGGATTTATCCACCAACTGCTTTTGCAGCATCATTCCAAATGCCAACAAATGAAAATGTCAAAACGTCAAATAATATCTTAATATTTTTATAAAAACAAATTTGACCTTGTGGATTCCATGAAAGGATCTCGGAGACTCCCAAGGTCTATGTACCACACTTTGAAAAACACTGTTCTAAAAAGTGTTTAATAACACGGACTTCGGAGGGGGGGGGGGATCCAAGGGCAACACACGTAACCTAAACATCCGTACACCCATAACTTGCTGAAATAAAAAAAATAATAAATAAAATAAAAAGTGTTTAATAAATATTCTTGAATCCCTCAGTAAATGAATAAAACTTTGTATTAGGCATGGAAGTTCTGTAAAGCTTTTATGGATAAGAGACCTTTTCAGACGAGCCATCAAACTCACACAGGATGCAGAGGAAGCTGGGGAAGCACAGTCAAAGGAGAGCTAGAAAAGGGCAGGGAACATCCCTAGAGCAGAAGCAGAGACAAGTGCCACTTCAGGTGACGAGCACCTTGCACATAGCCAGGTGTGCCATGCACATAATACCTCTGTTGATTTCCCAAACAGTCCAGGGAGGGAGTTTTCTATGCATCCCTGTCACAGAGATGGGGAGGCCCAGGCCAGGCTGGGAACCCTTCTTTGAAGGCATGAACCATGCCTATTTTCTTCACTAATGAATATTTAAAACGCTCTTACAGTGACAAGCACACAATAACTATTCACTGGATGAATAAACAGATAAGGCTCAGAGAAATTAACTATCTGCTCAAGGTCACACAGCTGGGAAGTGGTGGCTCCAGGACTGAACTCAAGTCTTTGGGCACCAAATCCCATGCTGTTTCCCCACACACTAACGTCTTCGCAGTGACAGAAACTCAGGCCGTACCTTGTGGGGGGCTTGGATGTCAGCACAGGTGGTCTACGAAGGAGGAACTTTCAGTTAAAGAGTTACACGATCGCATGTGCACCGTAGAAAGGTTGAACTCAGCAGGATCTGGGATGGCTGGAGTGGAGAAGGACAGGAGAGACCGACGTGGGTCCTAGTTCAGGGATCTCGGTGAGAAGCACAGTGTGGGTGTGTGTCGGGAGGTATCAGATCTTACTGATCTCCCCTGATTCTGGCATTTAACTGTGTGAATTTGGACAAATTACCTTTGCTGTTTGGTCCTTATTTTCCCTATCTGCTGAATGAGAAAACAATAATAATATATAATTTTATAGAGTTGTGAGGGTTAAGTGAAAAAAATGCATATAAAGCAATCAGCACTGTTCTTGGCTCAATAAATAGTAGCTACGAAAAAGAAAGGAACAGAGACATGGAGGAAGGGAAAAGGAGAGGAGGAGGAAAAGAAAGAGGAAAAGAAGGAGGAAGGGAGGTGAGGGAGGAAAAAGAGGGAGGCAAGGAGAAGGAAAAGCAGCAGGGGGAGAGAAATATCTGTGGAATGCCTGGGTGAACACGGGCAGTGCCAGAGGGAGAGCGAATCTATAAGACCTGCTCGTGGTTTCTTAACCAGCGAATAAGAGAGAAGCATCAGATCATTCCAAGGCTTCAAGCCTGGGTGACCAGAGGAATGAGCTGGTACGAAGGTGCCAAGCAGGCTGGTGCTGCGGTTGGCAAAGGGCAAAGGAGTGGAAGTCCTCTGCAGAGAAGGAATGGGCGAGTCAGGGGAGGGCACAGAGAAAGGATCAGTACTGTTTGTGCAACATGTGGCTTTGTGAATGAGGGCAAATGGAAAAATGGGAGAAAACAGGATTTGAGACACAACAAGGAAGCACCTGCTTAAAACCATTCATCAGCCGCACACCCAGAGCCTGAATCCGCAAGGCGCATTTGGGCTCTGCCTCCCCACCTCTAGCCAGCCACTCCTGCTGCTCTGCCAAACCTGAGATTTGATGCTTCACAGCTCCACAGTTCTGCATACTCTGTTCTCCCTGCCTCGTCCCCAGAAGCACAGTTTCTCAGAAAGTGGCCCTTGTTATTTTTAAGGTCTTATGTTAAGATTATGGCAAACCATGACCATTAGGGAGAACAGCATCACTGTGCTACCTTTTAAGGTCTGGGCTCCCTCGCCGTCCCATGGGGTAGCCCTGCCCCAGACTACCGCCCTTTGCCCTGCTGCTGCATCCTCCACGCCCCACTACACACACACTGCCCTCTGCCCCAGTCTAGGCAGCTTTAGTTCACCCCTTTCCCAGGCTTCCCGCGGGACTTTGTTCCTTCTGCCCACCACTCCTCGGTCGGCTTCCTGCTGTAGTAGAATTAGGTGCGTCTCTTTCCCCCTGCATGCCACTCTGTCCTGAACATCTCTGCGAGTGGCAGACGCTTGGTCCCTGTTGTGTGGCTGAGTAGGACAGGAAGGCAGATAGAGAAGGGGCCATAAGAGAAGCAGCAGGCAGGGAGGCTAAAGGGTGGTAGGAGAGACCAAGGATGATGAGGTCCAGGAGCAGCTAGAGCGTTTCACAGAGGAGCGTGCTGTGGGTCTAAAGCACACATTCTCATCGGGAGGGAAACTGCCCCACCAGGCGGTGCACGTTGGTTCTTGGGGGATGCAAGTAAAAAAATTCTTAGACATTACAGTGGTCTGTGGCCCTCCAAAGCTCAACCCTACCCAACGAAATCTTATTCCTTAATATTTATCTCGTTAGGGAGAAATTTCAATTTCAAGTTAAGTTCATTAAGTTAATTAACTTAAATTTATCTTAATTTTTCTCCTTAAGTGGTGATAATGAAAAAAAAAATGCTGAGAAACACTGATTTCCTAAAGCAAGGTGATTTGTAAAAGGTGAGAGAATGGCAGCCGGGATGGACTGAATGCAGAAGCAGATTGGGAGGAAACAGTACTGACAGTAACTTTTCTCCTTCCCTTCCTGGGTGAGCCTGACCCATAACTACATTGAGCATTTACTCCACTTCAGGCCCTGCGTTAAGTGCTTTGCACGCATTGTTTTACTTTTATCCTCGTAACAACCTCATGAAATTACATTCCCTTTTTTACAGATGCTTAGAGAATGCAGGTAACACAACTGAGGACCCGCAACTGGTCAGTGGTAAGTGATACAAGATGAGTACTTAGTACTGACACATGGTAAGGGTTTAATTATCCTAACTATGAGCAGAGCTGGCAGGCCTCAACACATCTGTTCGAAGCGGGGAGGGAGTTTCTGCTACACGGTTAATTGTATTAAAAAAAATGTTATTTGAATGAGACAGCAGAGAAGCAAAAAATGAGACCAGGAGAGGAAACCATGGGTAAGGAATGCAGCAGCAGGGCGGGATAGCGTCCAGAAGGAAGGGTGGGCCTTGGCAAGCAGCAGCAGAGAAAGAAGAGGGATAGGAAGGAAGCTGAGAAAGTGGCGAAGGGCTACGGGCAGCTGACAAGGGCTGGGCTCAGAGGAGAGCAGGAGGGAAGAAGTCCCATCCCCACTGGAGCCCTGCAGCTGAAGTCACATGGCAAGAATTCCTGTTGGACTCAATCAACATGACAGCACTTTCTCCAGCAACCTTCTCAAATAAAAATCAGTTAATATTATGCCTCCTTACCTCCCACTGCCCCTAGACTTAGAAAAGGCAACCACACACCACACTTCAGTGAAATAATTCCCAATTTTTTCTAGTATAAAGACAATTTCTTACCTTTAAAAGCAAAAAACAAAAACGATTTCCCAGGCACTCAGTATTAATAGTTGTATTATAAAAAGCTGAACTGAAAAATCAATAACTTTTCTTGGATCTGTCAGAGAAGTGAGGTCACAGGGCAAACCGCTGCCCCCAAAATCGGTGGGACACCCAGGTGGATACAGAGAATCACAACATACAGGGATAGAAATCACCAAATAGAAACCTCCAAGGGAACCAGTACCAAGGTGGGAAAATCCAAACTGTAACTGACAAACTGCTGGAGGCTCAGTGTGGACAAATCTGAGAGTTAAAAATTCCAGGGGGACCCAGTTATAGAGGAAGGGTCATGTGTTTAAGAGTTTTACCTCCAGGAGCTCTACCAGGTCCTCACAGTGAATGTGGAAGAAAAATCCCCTCATATTTCCAGCAGGGGGAGGGGGCAAAAGGACCATTTTGAAATATGCCAGAGCATTCTGCTCTTTTAACAAGGCCTGCCCTCAGGAGAAACTATTTTTCCAAAGTCTAACGTGCTGGGGTTTTATCAGAGCCTAACTTGTCTGGGGAAAGGTGATACCCAACTCCAGGCCCCTCTAGCCATCCTGTCCCACATAAAGGGACAAAATACTGAGAAGCACATGTGAAGTTCACAGTCCAGGGGCACAGGCTCTTCAAAAGGCTGAGACCCAGCCACAGGACTATAGAATGCTTCCCCTCCTCTCGATCTCACCACCACATAACTAAAGGCCTGTTTACCACACTGCCTTTTACCCATATGTTGTGTCTGTCTTTCAACAAAAAATTACAAGGCATACTAAAAGATAAAAAACACAATTTGAAAAGACTGAACGAGCATCAGAACCAGAGTCAGATATGGCAGAAATGCTGGAATTATCAGACCGGGAATTTAAAAGAACTAAGATTGATACGCTGAGGGCTTTAATGGAAAAAGCAGACAACGTGCAAGAACAGATGTATGAAATTTCTAAGAAAGAACTTGAAAAACCCAGAAATGAAGAATGCCCTTGATGGGCTCATTAGTAGATTGGACACAGCTGAGGAAAGAATCTCTGCACTTGGAGGATATGACAGGAGAAACTTCCAAATCTGAAAAGCAGATTTGGAAGTGGGATGCAGCAAAAGCAGTGCTTAGAGAAAAATTTATGGCATGGAATACACATACCAGAAAAGAAGAAAGATCTGAAATCAATAATTTAAGCCTCCGCCTTACGAAATTAGAAAAAGAAATTAAATTCAAATTAAGCAAAAGAAAAAAATTACAGCAAAAATCAATGAAATTTAAAACAGAAAATCAAAAGAGAAAAACCAATGAAACCAAAAGCTATTTCTTTGAAAAGATCAATAAAATTGATAACCTCCAGGAAGGCTAAGAAAAAGACACAAATTACTAATGTAAAAAATGAAAGAGGGGACACTACTACAGATTCTATAGACATTAAAAGGCTAACAAAGAAACATATATATATATATATATATGAATAATTCTAGGTCCACAAATTTGATAACCTAGATGAAATGGACCAATTTTTTCAAAGACACAGTCTGTCAAAACTTACAGAAGAAACAGATAACCTTAATGGGCCTATTTCTATTAATGAAATTGAATCAATGATTAATAACTGTCCAAAATAGAAAGTGCAAGGCTCAGATGGGTTTACTGGTGAATTCTTCCAAATATTTAAGGAAAAAATTATACCAATTCTCCAGAATCTATTTCAGAAGACAGAGGCAAAGAGAACACTTCCTCATTCTATGAGGCTAACATTACTCTGAGACCAAAACCAGATAAAGATGTTACAAGAAAACTTAATCTCTCATGAATGAAGATGCAAAAATCCTCAATAAAATATTAACAAATTGAATCTAGAAATGTATAAAATGAATTATACACTGCTATCAAATGGGATTTATCTCAGGAAAGCAAGGTTGGTTCAACATTTGAAAATCGATTAATGGAATCCATCCCATCAACAGGCTAAAAAAGAAAAATCACACAATTATATCAATAGATGCAGAAAAACACTTGACAAAAACCTAACACACATTCATGATAAAAACTCTGTAAAATAAAAATAGAGGGGAACTTCCTCAACTTGGTAAAATACACCTACAATAAACCTACAGCTAACATCAGATTTAATAGTGAGCAACTCAAAGCTTTCCTGCTCTAAGATCAGTAATAAGATCAGTGGCTCTGCTGCCTGGCCCGCTGCTCAGGTCCACAGCCCCAGTTTAATTAAAAAAAAAAAAAAAACACGTTTGAAGTTCTGACTCAGGTGGGGCAAAGGCAATCTATGTAACCTAAACATTTGTACCCCTGTAATATGCTGAAAAGAAAAGAAAAGAAAAGAAGGAAAAAGATCAGGATGTCCCCTCTCATCACTGCTTTTCTCTCTCTCATTCTCTTTAGGACCTCTAAGACTATCGTAAAACAGCAACACCACTGCTTTTCAACATTGTACTGAAAGTTCTAGCTAATGCAATTTTTTAAAAAAGGAAATAAAAGAAGAAAGAAGAAATAAAAGTCTGTTCACAGACGATATGATCATCTATATAGAAAATATGAAAAAATTTAACAAAAAAATTCCTGGAACTAATAAGCAATGATAGCAAGCTTATAGGATACAAGGTTAATATGCAAAAGACAATTGCTTTCTTATGCATCAGCAATGAACAAATGGAATTTGAACAAGATCTGTATGAAGAAAACAACAAAATTCTGAAGAAACATATCAAAGAAGAACTAAAATAAATGGAGAGATATTCTATCTTGATTCACCATTGTCAAGACGTCAGTTCTTCCCAACTTGACCTATAGATTCAATGCAATCACAATCAAAATCCCAGCAAATTATTTTATAGATATTGACAAACTGATTTTAAAGTTTATATGGAGAAGTAAAAGACCCAGAATAGCCAACTTAATATTGAAGAACAAAGTTGGAGGACTGACACTGCCTGACGTCAAGACTTACCGTAAAGCTACAATAATCAAGATAGTGTAGCATTAGCAAAAGAACAGACAAATAGGTCAATGGAACAGAACAGAGAGCCCAGAAACATACCCACACAAATAGTCACCTAATCTTTGACAAAGGAGCAAAGGCAATACAATGGAGATAAGATAGACTTTTCAACAAATAGCGCCAGTACTGGATAGCCCCCCTCCCCCACACGCACCCAAAGAATCTAGACACAGACCTTACAACTTTCACAAGAATTAACTCAAAATTGATCACAAGCCTAAATGTAAAACACAAATCTATAAAACTCCTATGATATCTTCTAGCTATGTCCTAGAAGATAACATAGGAGTTTTATAGACTGACCTTGGATATGGCAGTGACTTTTTAGATATAACACCAAAGGAATGATCCACAAAAGAGAGAACTGATAAGCTGGACTTAATTAAAATGAAAAACTTCTACTCCACCAAAGACAATGTCAAGAGAATGAGAAGACAAGCCACAGATTGGGAGAAAATATTTGCAAAAGATACTTTTGATAAAGGACTGTTATCCAAAATATATAAAGAACTCTTAAAACTCAACAATAAGAAAATAAACACCCGATATAAAAAATGGGCAAAAGACCTGAACAGATAGATACCTCACTAAAGAAGATACACGGATGGCAAATAAGCATATGAAAAGATGTTCAATATCATGTCTTTAGGGAATCACACAATAAAACAAGAATAAGATACCACTACACACCTATGAGAATGGCCAAAATCCAAAACACTGACACCACCAAATGCTGACAAGGATGTGGAGCAACAGGAACTCTTTCTCATTGCTGGCGGGAAAGCAAAATGGTACATCTACTTTGGAAGACAGTTTGGCAGTTTCTTATAAAATTAAACAGTCTTACCATGTAATCCAGGAAACACACAACTTGGTATTTACCAAAATGAATTAAAAAATTATGTCCATACAAAAATTTGCACATAGATGTTTACAGCAGCTTTACTCATAATTGCTAAAATGTGGAAGCCACCAAAATGTCCTTTAGTAGGTGAGTGGGTAAATAAACCGAGATACATTCGGGCAATGGAATATTATTCAGTGCGCAAAAGAAATGAGCCATAAAAAGACATGGAGGAACCTTAAATGAATGCTATTAAGTGAAAGAAGCCAATTTGAAAAGGCTACAGGCCGGGCGCAGTGGCTCACGCCTGTAATCCTAGCACTCTGGGAGGCCGAGGCTGGTGGATCAGTCAAGTTCAGGAGTTCGAGACCAGCCTGAGCAAGGGTGAGACCCCGTCTCTACTAAAAATAGACAGAAATTATCTGGACAACTAAAAAAAATATATATATATAGAAAAAATTAGTCAGGCATGGTGGCACATGCCTGTAGTCCCAGCTACTTGGGAAGCTGAGGCAGAAGGATCGCTTGAGCCCAGGAGTTTGAGGTTGCTGTGAGCTAGGCTGATGCCACGGCACTCACTCTAGCCAGGACAACAAAGTGAGACTCTGTTCAAAAAAAAAAAAAAAAAAAGAAAAGGCTACATACTATGTGATTCCAACTATTTGACTTTCTACCATGAAGACAATGAAAATACTGGTGGTTGCCAGGGGTTGGAAGGGAGGGAGGAATAAATAGGCAGAACACAGAGGATTTTTTTAGGACAGTGAAACTATTTTGTATACTACAATGGTGAATACATGTCATCACACAATTGTCAAAACCCACAGAATGCAGAACACCAAGAGTGACCCCTAATGTAAACTGTGGACTTTGGGTGATACTGACGTGTCAATGTAGGTTCACTGATTGTAACAAACATACCACTCTGGTGTAGGATGTGGACAGTGGAGGAGGTTGTGCATGTATGGGGACAGTGGGTATTTGGAAATTCTCTGTACTTTCTGTTTAATTCTGCTGTGAACCCAAAACTTCTTAAAAATAGTTTATTAATTAAAATTTTTTTAAAAAAAATACATTGACTTGTGAGGCATTCAATCTGCCAGCAATGCCTGCTTTATGTCTGGATTTGCAAACCCCTTACCACAAATCCTCCTTCTGCCTCCCCACCTTGGGCCACAGGTTGGGAACCCTGGTCTACAAGAAAGGCAAGTGACATCCTGGAGACAAAGGCGCCTGGCCTTACCCACACCTGGTACAAATTCCAGTTCTGTGATAACCAGCAATTAATGACCAGTGAGTTACTGAAACTCAGTATATGCCTCAGTTTTCTCCTTTGCAAAATGGGGAAGGAATACTTTAAAAGGTTTTTTTGCTTCAAATGAGACTGAATTTATCACATCTAACACAGCACTTGGCATACAACAGTTAGTTAATATTAACATTTCTGTTTACTAGAATCACTGGCTTGGTTTTCAAAGTGTGGTCCCTGGACCAGCAGCATGAGCATCATCTGGAAACTGGTTAGAGATGCAAATTTTCAAGCCGCAACTCAGACGCATTGAATCCTCTGGAGGTGGCCCAGCAATCTGTGTTTTAACAGATTCTGTGTTTAACAGATCTCCAGGTGATTCTGATGCTCACTAAACAGATGGGCTGTCAAAAAGTAAAAATTAAAAAAATATAAAAAGACAAAAATTTTTAAAAAGAAAATAAAAAAATAAAATTTGAGAACTGCTGCTCTAAAGTAGTAGTTTTTGACTTTTTTTTTTTTTATAAGCAGAGGAATCCTTTCTTTAAAAGTGATCTTATTCAGAAGGCTGATCTGTAAAAACACATAAATTTGAAACAGCTCTGACTGAACTGGATAGGAAAGCTCAACACGTGTCCTTGGGGGTCCCATCTTGTTCCCTGCAGCCATTCACGAGGGACCTCTGGGGCAGAGAAGTGCTTTTTGGCATAGTTACAGATACTACAATTTTTGGTGGCACCACTGAAAAAATTAAAGGACTCAACACGATGCTAAACCATTCAACCATAATTACAAGGCAAACCCTGCTGCAGTAAAATAATACTTTCTGGGTCACCCTCCAGTACCGCATTGCTGGCCAGACTTGGCTATCGTACATGCTTGGGGCAAACTTCTCAGAAGTGCCAATCTAGCTATCTTTCTTCGGCCTCAACTTCATGTTACACTGCCTGCTACTCAGAGCAAGCTGTACTCCATCAGGTCAGAAGACCTACTTAACTCGGCGGTGGCAAAAATACATTTTATGTCCTGATCAAAATTTGGTGGCACACTCCTGACGAGAGGTGAAGCTCACCAGGGAGCTGTGGACATGCCAGTTGAGAATCACTGGCTTGGAATTAAACTTGAAAACTACAGATACAGAAGCTATAACTAAGGAGGCCATCATGAGAGGGTTTGACTGTATTTGTTTATTGAAGAACACACAATACCAAGTTTACAAAATGGGACTTAACATAGGCTGAAGATGCGTAAAGGAGCAAAAGAAAGAAAATCAAAACCGTTCTTGATAGCGGGGACCCACTTGGGTTTCTCAGATGAAACAGCTGACCATGGAACAATCGCCTAGGGAATGCCTACTTCAGCAAGATTATTATGAAAACTTGCACCCTCTGATCAAATCAGTCGTCTTTCACCAGTGGCATGTCTTTCAGCTCGTATTTCATACGGGCTGTGAGTTATTATTGTCTCTACTCTGCCAATTAGGATCTGCAGTATCTTGGAGAAAAGAAAACCTATTCACGACTCATATCAAAACCAAAAATATTTCCAGATACCAAAGACTATTAAAGAAAAAAAAAGCTTACAAAGGGAGTTCTCACTGATTTCCTCCTTTGAGCCTCTCCCAACCTCTCTGAGAGAGGGGCAGAACAGGTGTTAATTTGGCTGACAGATGAAGAAACTGAGGCACAGGCAAGCAAAGTCCCCTGCTAAAGGTCACCCTGATGATCAATGGAGAGCCAGGTCTACAGTCACAATGCTTCAGAGGTGGAAGAGGCCTCAGAGAGCGATCTAGTCCTCCCCTCCCATTTTACAGAGGAGCCACCTTTCATCTGAGAGCAGGGAGGGGAATGATTGACCCGCGGTGATTCTCCTGGTTTGGCACAAGGGCCACTGGGAAAGAGACCCTCTCATCTGGTAAGGATGAGGCAGGAGGTAAGGACAAGCCTTGTTCTCCTCCTCAGTGTCTCTAAAGCTGGATTCTCCAAAATGGTAGCTATATAAATTTAAATTTAATTAAAATTAAAGAAAGCAAAAAATGCAACTCGTAAGATACACTAGTCATATTTCAAGTGCTCAACAGCCACAAGTGGCTGGTGGCCACCACACCAGACACACTGAACATTCCCATCATTGCAGAACATTCTGCACAGAGCTCCTCTGAAGTACACCCTTTACAACAAGGATATAATGTTGGAACAGGCAGCTAGAAGCAGAACTCCTGGAGTTGCCACCAACTAGCTGTGTGAACTCAGGCAATCTCTGGGCCTCCACGCCTTCATCTGTACAAAGGAGAAGTCGGACTCCATAATGACAATGGCGCCTTTCAGTTGTAACATCCCATAATTCTGTACCTAAAACCCCAGATGGCAGGCTCCTGACTCTATACCACTCTTCTTCCCATGCTGGGCCCTTTATCAAATTAGAGCAAAAGAACAATGCCCTTGTACTTTATTGTTTCCTGTAGAAATGCAGTTACTGAATAAGAATTAAATAGCATGCTTCTAATTATTTCAAGGGTCAACATAAGAAGGATCTCTCTAAATATTCACCAGGAAGGACTGCTGCAGATAGTGACCAGCCTCCCCAGTGCCCCTCCCTTAAGAACCTGCATGATAAATCTGTTGCAATTTAGGGCCAGAAAAAAGTGTGTTTCTCCAGAAGAACTGGTACATTTCTTTTCACCACAGAACGAAAACTACACTGTTTACTATGATTTTTAGGCATCAGTTAATGCCTAAGCATGGGAGGCCCCTGTTCCCCAGCAACTGGAACAATTATGTCTGTAGCACAGAGCTCCTGATCTCCCTCTGGGCTTTATCTCTACCCCACTCAAAATACATTTTCAGCAGAGGCCATATCTAACACTTTTTTGGAAGCAGAGCTAAAATGATAATGTTTAAAAAAATTAAATAGTTCAATGATTTTCCCACTACCATACTGTAGTGGAATATAAATTTGGAGTATCGTGAGAATTAAACAACATAAGCCTCATATCACTGAGCTAAACAGAATTAGCTATCCTGGAAGAATTTGCGGAAGGCTGGATTGTGGTGACTTTAGCCTCCTCTGTCCCCCATTACCTCTATCGGCTCCTCCTATTGAGTCAATTAAGCTCTAATTAATTAAGATAACAATAGCAAGTATTCACTGAGTGTCTAGTCGACTCAGGGTCAGACACAGTTGTAAGCACTTTACACACACACACACACACACACACACACACACACACACACACACGCTCACAATAACCCCAGGAGGAAGGCATTCTCATCATCTCCATTTTCCAGGAGAGGATATTAAGGCACCAAAAGGTTAAGTAACTTGTTCAAGGTAACACAGGTAGCAAGTGTCAGAGCTGGGATTTAAACCTTGCTCCTGCTCTCTGCCACGACATGAGCCCCCTTTTTAATACTGACAACGAACATTTCTCACCTTATAAAGTATAAATTAGAAACATCATTAAAAAACATTACAGAAGCACACAAGTAAAAAAAAAAATTGTGCTTGCTTAGCGTTTTAAACAGCTTCCAGATTTGTCCCCTAACACCCTTCCAGACTGCCAGCCCTGAGCCCTTCCTGTTTAGAAATTTTGCAGAATGCCAACCCTTTAATTCTGTCACCTTTCCAACTTTCACTCTAAACTTCCTCGGCATTGTTTTCTGGCGAAATAACCAAAGAGCCTGCATTCAGTGTAACAATCAACTAAAGGCCTATTAATGATCAGCAAAACTGTTCCTACCTATTATAACTCTTTATTTAACAAGGGCGGGTCACATATTAGACAATTGAGCTGGGAACTGATAATTCCAGTCTTTGCAGCTGTTATGAGTCAGTTTAAAAACGAATTTGCATGAGTGATTGCTGGGCTCTTTATAAACATGATACCTGCCAGGAAACAGTTCCACTTTCTCTTCCCTGGACTTTCTGTCCTCGAATAGATGCTGACACCGTTAAGCCTCAGGTTTTACAATGCTTTATATGCTTTTATGATTTATATGTTTATCTGGATATCTTCTGTGGACAATAAAAGAATACAAGTCTCGTAAATGTACTAGAAAATTAACACTTGAGTTATGAATTTTTTTTAGTCCTAGGAGTAGTGTAGTCAAACTGGCACAGGTTTGAATTCTGGGTCTGCTCCTCAGGAGCTGTGCAGCCTTGGGCAAGTTACTGAACCACTCTGATTTGCACTTTCTTTTGTAAAATGAACTAATTATATTGTCTTTATGGGGTTGTAATGTCTAGTCAAGGGTAGGCACACAACAGAAGTTACTTCCCTCTCCTTCCCATAATCAAAGTGGTGAAAAGTTTCAAAACCAAGTTGCACTCTTGAGGATTTCATTTTTCATTTCGATTTGGTTTGTGACCATCAAAGTTCTTGAAGGACTCCTCCTCTCAGGTGCTCTGGAAAGTGTTACCAAACAAAAGCCTTCTAGTTCTCAACGGGGAATGAAGAAATATACACAGATTGGAAATGCAATCCAAACAAAACCTCTCTTAACAAATACAAAAGAAAAAAACTCTGTATTCGTATCCAGCAAAACAAAGCCACAAATCATTTCTATGAATGCACATTTTACAGGTTGCCTTCCCTCACCATTTTTTTTTTCCTTTACTAAATCCCTTAAAAATAAAATTTACTGCTGGATATAAAACCAAATTAATGTTGACCATTAAAGTCATTTCTAGGCAAAGAGTCTACACATTCCTTTCAAAAACAACAATTTGCTCCACGTAATGAACGTGGCCATGAGTAATACTGATGTCCCAGAATCCCCCAATTCAGCTTTCTCAAGAAAACTGTCCCTGAAGTGTGATCTGCCAGACAGAGGCCTCCTCAAAACCCCTTTTGTACCTGTGCCCCCGTGCCTGGAGTTGCTGTGCTGTTACCCTGTGGGTTACTGTGTCAAAATGGGATCGATGATGTTCGTCCTTCAAGGTCATTGCAGGACACATCATAAGTAGGAAGAATTTTTTGTTTTCATTTTTTTTTTTAACAGACAGATTAGACAGCCCAAAGGTAGGACTCAGCGTGTTTCGAGGAAGGGGCTCTGTGGGCTGACACGGAGGATTTGTGCTCAAAGGCTGTTCCCAGACTCCATAACTGGAGGAGGAAAATGAGCCAGAATCTTTAAGACCACTCAGCAGCCAACTCCCAATTTCTCCTCCTGTCAATTCTCCGCACTGCAGAGCGTCACAATAAACTACTCTCCCGGGCGCTCCCACCTGGAAGCCTTACGAGGGACTGTGCCCTCTGGGCCCAACACAAGAGGGGCTAACTCCACAGGTCTGGGTGCAGCCTGGGCTCCCTGATTCTCAAAAATCACTCCTCAGCTGACTCTAATGTACAGACAAGCCTGACAACCACAGCCCCTCACTTCTGCCTTCAGGGAGGCTGCTAGATCCTATTCTCTTGGAGAATTCTTTCTCTTTTCTTCTAAAGAAAGAAAAAAAAAAGATAAGATAATGAATGCAGCCATAAATGTTAAGCTTTTCTCAAGTCAAGAGAGCTCAAGGTCAAGTCTTTAGTGTGAATTCATCCCTTTGCCCCACCTTCAACCCAATCCCGAGTGATTAGAGCACAGAATAGATTCCTGGGCAGAGTGTAAAGGGTATCCCTTTCAAAGAGAGTGGGAAGGAAAATGTACCAAGAGGAGGAGGTGGGAAAGAAGTCTCAAGAAACAAATTCAGTGTTCCTTGGATATCCTTGCAAGAGCTTCCAGGACTTTCTAAGTCCCTGACTTCCTTTGCTCCTCCTTCCCAACTCACTCAGCCCTCTGTCTAGTTACAAATTACTCTTAGGAGAAGGTCCTCCCACCTCCCATTCTCCTGTAGCCTCCTCCTCCAGCTCGGGCAGGCTCTGGCCTCTGCCCTCACCTCCACCCCAGGTTTCTAGGTGGGCCCTCACTGCTCAGGGTGTGACCCGTAAATACCTGTGGGGCAGCAGTGAATGAGAAGGGTAGGGAGAGGGTGTGTCCCAAGCCTCTCTCCAGGCCGGGCTCCTGCTTACTCAGCCATGCCTTCCTGGTATAGGTAGGCCGGTGATAAGAAGTCCTAAAAGCCTGGCCAGCACCCAGATGGCCCCCAGCTTGCTAGATCTGACCAGGCAGCACAAAAACAGGAAGACAAGAAGTGTGGGGGCCAGGCACGGTGGCTCACGCCTGTAATCCTAGCACTCTGGGAGGCCGAGGCAGGCGGATCGTTGGAGCTCAGGAGTTCCAGCCTGAGCAAGAGCGAGGCCCCGTCTCTACTAAAAATAGAAAGAAATTGGCCAAACAATTAAAAATAGAAAAAATTAGCCGGGCATGGTGGCTCGTGCCTGTAGTCCCAGCTACCTGGGAGGCTGAGGCAGGAGGATTGCTTGAGCCCAGGAGTTTGAGGTTGCTGTGAGCTAGGCTGACGCCACTGCACTCTAGCCCGGGCAACACAGTGAGACTCTGTCTCAAAAAAAAAAAAAAAAAAAAGAAGCGTGGGGATCTAATTTGACTTTTGCCATTTGTTAGCGCCATGACCTTGGGCAAGTAATAGAAGCTTTCCAGAAAGTGCCTCAGTGTCCCCCTCTGTAAAGTGGAAATTAATGTTTGACTAGACTCCTCACGAAGCTTTTTGAAAAGTACGAAGTGCTCCAAATTAGATTATTTTAATACCATACAAATTCTCTACACATTTATGGAGTCTTCTAACTGTGGGACACTGCAAGTCATTGGCAATACGAAGATGAAAAACATGCCACTGAATTCAAGGGGACAGTACATTCAGGAGGGGAGATGGAAATGTGGTAGGTACAGCTGCATAATTCAATGTAATAATTAGCGTGCTTGTCGAATAGCATGCTGCTGGTAACCCAGGCAAGGGAAAATTTAAGTATGTCCAGAGGTGGGGGGAGAAAAGAGAGCAAGAAGGTGACAGCAAAAGTAATATCAGGTAAACACGGATGGAGCTTTATATGTCAGGTCTTCCAAGCACTTTACATATACAATCTTGAGTGAGCCTCACAACCACCTTGGGGGTAGGTAGGTACTGCTATCTCCATTTTATAGATGAGGGATCTAAAGTTCAGAGAGGGACTCACTCAAAGTCACATGGCTAGTGAGTGGCAGAGCTGGACTTTGGCTGTGGGATTGATCCCAAGACCTGGATCATAATCTTTCCACAGCTATCTCTACCTTAACCGTGACACCATTCCTGACCCTCCCACAGCCAGGCACGCCCCTCCTCTGTACTTCCACACTTGTCTCTTCACACTGACATTTAACACTCCCATCATATTGTCATTACTTATGTGTCTGCAGTAAGTGCCTAGTAAACAGTTGGTGTTTCATAAATGTTTTCTTAATGGATGAAAGAAAGAATGAAATTATGCTAGGTTTCAAGAGACAAAAACAGGAATTCACCAAGTAGTTTGAGGGAAACTTTCTCAAAAGTAGAGGCAGTACCTTATTCATCCTTTTGTCCCCAGAGTTCTGTACTTATTACAGGTGCTTAATAAATGTGTAATAAACTCTAGGCACAGGAAACAGTATGAAGAAATGCAGAGAGATTTACGACTACACAGTGAGTTTGAGTAACTTGGCCTGTGTGAATCACAGAGGGTGTGTGGGAACACAGAAATGCTTCTCAAATTATTCATAGGGAAAGACCAGCTTTTTAAATTTCTAATTCATCATGCGCCAATACTTTTATAAAATGCAGCAAAAATGAACTGCTAAAAATTGAACAAAATGCAAGTCCAGTTCTTTATTAGATTCAACAAACGTAATATGATGGTCAAATTGCTATAAAAATTACTAAATATGTACTCTCAGTGTCTGTACTTATCTATTAATAGTTGCAGACTGTTAGCAAAGAGGTCCGTCTGTCTGCAGGCCACACTTTGCAGCCCTGTGGGGGCAGGGCAGGGGCTGCTGTGTGGAGCTACAGGAAAGGTGAGCTCGAATCCTGCCACAAGGGAAAATGAGATGATAATGTTCACTGAGGATTCCTGTGTGCCAGGCACTGTTCGGAATGCTTCACACCTATTAACTCATTGCATTACATAACCTGTCTGTGAGTAGGTGCTATTGACTCCCCATTTTAGAGATGGGGACACTGAGATGCAGAGCAGTTAAAAACATTTCCAAGATTCCAGAGTTGGAAAGCAGCACAGTCAGGCCTTGAACCTGGGCAATGTGAACCTTAACTATCAGACTACGACGGCTTTGGAGAACCCACAGACAGCTTTCAGCCAGGAAGTGACCCCTTCAGATCTAATTTTTAGGGAAATCGTTCTGGTGGCAGTGCCAAGGGTAGGCATCAGTCAGAAGCCACGACAATAACCCAGGCAGGAGGCGCTGTGTGTGGGGGGTGCAGACATAGGGGCTGTTCAGGGGCTAGATGCCACAGGCTTTGGCTGGGCGCAGGGGTCTGAGCTGGAGAAAGTGTAGATGAGGGACGAGCTCCGGATGACTCAAGGGTTCAGAGCTCGGCAACCTAGGTGGATGGCAATATCTTAAACTAACTTAAAGAAGGGAGGAAGAAAAGCAGGTTTTGAGGGGAAGACGATGAGATCAGTTTTCAACACTGTCTACCCGCACTTGGAGAGCCTAAGAAAGACAATCTACAGTTGTGTTTGGGGAAAATTCTGCAGACCGTGATCTTAGTTTATTGAATTCAGGCAGTTACTATTTTTACTCCAGTTCTGCTAAACCACTCTCCTCCTCTTCTCCTTTCCCCTTTGCCCTGGTTATACTTACAATCGTTTAAAAAGCAGGAGCTCCCTCATCCCAAACTTTCCTCCCTCTGAAAATAACACACAGGGCATATCCAGGGTACCACACTCCTTGCCCTCTACAGCTTATTTGTGAACAAAAAGCAGATTTCTCTATGAAGCCTTGTTTGCATTTTCAATAAATTCAGACTCTTTACAATGGCCTACAAGGGCCTATGTGATCGGCCCCTGCCTATTTCTCCAAACTCAGCTCCTACCATACACTCACTCTTTGTTCTTTATGCTCCTACCGCAAGGGCCTTCTTTTTGTGCTCAAACACCTAAGCTTGTTCCCAGCTCAATGCCCTTGCACTGGCTGTTCCCTCTTCCTGGAATGCTCTTCTCCCAGATTTCACCTGGCTGCCTCCTCACGTGGCTCTCAGCTCAAATGGCACCTCCACAGAGTGGTCTTTCCTGGCCCCATCCCCAACCCATCTCTCACCATCTCATCCTCCACCTTGCTGCCTTCACAGTACTCACCCTGCCTGAACTGATCTTGCTCATGTGGTTTTGACTCAAGAACTTTGTGTATCTTGTTCACAGCTGTATCCCCATAGGGCAAACAACTGATAAATATTTGTTGAATGAAAATAATCATCTTATTAAAAACCGAAAAAAAAGATGAAGAGATGGGGCCTTTGTCCACAATGAGCTAAACTTCTAATAGGAAAGAAACATCTGAGTACAAGAGACAACACAGGGCAATGTCTCCTCCCCTGTGTCCCTTCCCCTCCCAGAAGGCCACTGCTCCAGCCAGCCCACCTGGTGCACGCCTCTCCTGTTGTACTCTTCACGCGGTACTATCAGGGCTGTGGACAGGCAACATGGCGCCATGAAAAGAGCCCCGACATATGTGGACTCAAAGCAGAATGCCACTACCACTACCTCTCTGAACCTGCTTCCTCATCTGCAAATGGAGGCAGTATTCCCTACCTCAGAGGCCTATGACAAGGACTGAGAAAGTATATGTGAAGTTCCTAGCACATGCTGGTACATAGTTGGCATTCAAAGGTAACAGTCATCATCATTATCATCAAATTTACTGCCGGGACACTATACTCGCTCAATAAGAGTTTGATCAATGCATTTAACTGTACAAATAATGTCAATTGAGATTAAAGGTGATGGGTATTATGTGACCACTATGATCATAATGTCAATTATAATTATAATGATAGTTAACACCTGGGCACTTACTATTAATCCCTCAAGTGCTTTATATACATCAGAAGCTCCTTTATTCCTAAGCCAAGGGTAGTATTCTGTCAATTCTAAACAGCATATCTTGTTCACATTTTAACATCCCTGATATTGGTATGACTCTTCATGGTAGGCAGAATGCCCCTGGTTTGGGTGGAGAACCTGCGGCCTTGGGGCCACATGTGGCCTTCTGGATCCTTGCCACAGCCTTTTGACTGAATCCAAACTTCACAGAACAAAGCCCTTTATTAAAATAATTTATTCTGTAAAATTTGGATTCTGTCGAGGGGCCGTGCTTGGGTTCTAGTAGGCCACATGTGGCCCCAAGGCCACAGGTTCCCCACCCTGATGTGTGAATATGTTACATTATAAGGCAAAAAGGACTTTGCATTATGCAATTAAGGTTACAGACCTTAATATAGGGGGAGTATCCTATAGGTGAGCCCAATCTAATCAACCTAATCAAGTGAATCCTTAAAAGCAGAGAATTTTCTCTGGCTGGAGGCAGAGAGATGGAGCAGAAGGGACATCAGAGAGATTCCAAGCATGAGAAAGATTTGTCATGCCGTTTCTAGCTCTGAGATGTAGGGCTCAAGAGTAAGGACCAGAGCAAGGTCTCTGGGAGCTGAGGGTGGCCTCCTGTTGAGAGACAGCAAAGAAGCAGGTCCTTAGTCCTAGAACTGCAAGGAACTTGACTCCACTGATAATCTGAATGAGCCTGGACATGGATTCTTCCCAGAGTCACCCAATAAGAGCCCAGCTGGCCAATACGTTGATTTCAGCCTCATAAAACCCAGAGGAGAGAAACCAGCCAAGCCCACCCTGACTTCTGACCTATGGAACTGTTAGATAATACATTTGTGTTAAGCTGCTCAATTTGTGGTAATTTGTTATAGGAACCATAGAAAACTGATACACTCTTAACAGTTGATGTCGGTCATAGTTTAATCATCAGCATTTTTTTTTCTTTCTTAGTGGCACACGTATAGCATCACGGCACATCTCATAATTGATGGCATCTTAGATTTGTTGAAATACAGTGTTATTATTTCTGTTTTGCTAATGGGCAAACAGAGAATTCTCAGAGATCAGGTGATTTTTCCCAAGAGATTCAGACTGTAAGCTCAAGCTCTAAACCACCATGCATGCTGCCAGAGAGCTGGAAAGGGGTTGAGCATCCTGCCAAAAGGCCAAGGAACAGCTAACATGACCTCTCCCAGGCCTGTGTGACATAGGATCCCCTAATTCAGTTGACCACAAAGACCCAGGTGGGTCTGGAAGCATTCATTCAGCCACTATTGATCTGGCACCCAAAGGTGCTAGGTTATCCTTCTAGGTACTGGGGATAGAATAATAGACCAAGATCCTGTCCTTATGGAGCTGACACCATTGTGAGGGAGATCAATACTATCGCAATAGATTGAGATAAGCACTAGAAGAAAAACAAAGCATCCAGGGAGCTTTAAACCAACCTTCACAAAAGGCAGAACCTGTAATACATATTCAGGAGCTGAAAAGAAACAAAGAATTGGGCCTGGAAGATAAGATCCTCTCTTTGGGATCTTTCATGGGCCACTCACCGCTAGTGTGGGAACTCTGAGAAAGTTGGTTTTTTGTTGTGGTGGATTTTTTTTTTTTTAATGGAGACATAGGCCAACTTTATACAGGCCTGCCTCTTATGAATTTCTAAAAACAAACAAAACCACAGCCATCTTTTCACCAACCATAATTTCCCTGTCTTTTGACGGAATTCGGTTTTAAAAAGATGAGAATTAATTTTATATTCAAACAGTATCCCAAGGGCTGACTGAAAGAGCACCTCAAAAAGAAAGATGTTTCTGTGTAACTCCCAGCCCACACTCTTTGTAGAATCCTGAGCTCTGGCCTGTCTTCTTACATTGTGCTTGTACTTTCATCTTCTCTTTCTCCTTGGAAATAGAATAGACAGCTCTCTGATGGTGAAATCAAAGGGAGAACAGGAGCCTGATTCAGGGAGTAAACAAACAAACAAAAAGTGCAGCATGTATAAACCTTCTTTCAGCAAATACATGTAAATGGAAAATTCTAGATTTCTTAAAAGATTTTGCAGGAAATGCCATTGAAACTTATAGATTCTCCATCTCTCTCTCTTGTTTTTGTTTGAGAGGGAGAAATTCTAGACTAGAAGATCATCTTCATCATGGTTTTGGAGAAGCCCCAGTTTAATAATACCATTAGCTGAAAACTATTTATAATTCGGACATTGGCAACTGGCATAAAACCCTACTTTCCACTTCTCTTGATTTTGCACTGACAATTTGGCAGCCCACTCTTCCCTTAGGCCCAAAAAAGCCATCACATTCTTAAGTCTGTATTTAAGAGGTTCTGACAGAGATGTATGCAAGAAGAAAGGTCAGTAATGCCCACAGGAGAGTCTACCGACCTACACAACATGCAGGAAAAGATGCACAAATGGCCCCAAACCTCCACCCACCTCACTCATAATCAGTGTAATTTAAACTATTTTAAATTACCATGTCTTACCAACCAGATTAGCAAAAGTAAAAAGAGCTGACACTCTCCTTGCTGGTGGGCCTGTAAGCAACCAGCCTATCCAATGCATTGCCAATGAGAGGGAAAAATGATTCAACCCTTCCAGAGGGTGACTACAGAGCTCTGTGATTCTTCAGTCCCACTTCTGGGGATCAACCTTTAGGCACACCCTCACAAAGGCAAATGACTTACTACACCTTTATCACAGCACTGGTTGTAAAAGCAAAAGACTGGAAACAGCCCAAATGTCCCGCGGTAGGGGACTGATCAAATAAACCATGGCACATCCACGATAGAAAATTATTATGTTGTTGGAAAGAGAAAGAGAGAGACAGAGAGATGTCTGATATCTCCAGGACATACTGCTAATTTAAAACAGCAAGGCACAGAAGAGTATATATATATATATTAATAATATACCAGCTTTTATGAGGAAAGGGGGAAGAATAAAAATATCACATATTCTTATTTGCTTGTATTTACAAATTGCTGCTTATAGAGAATATGGGAAAGGCTTGAATGCGGACAAGCAGGGAGCAAGATTTTTTCAGTGTTTACCTTTTTGTATGGTTGTGAGGTTTTTTGGAGACCATTTAAATATATTTCATATTTTTAAAAAATGAAAAGGTTGTATAAGCTATTTTTCCAGGAGTGTGAAGAACAGGACAATAACAGCTTGGAAGAAACAAAGGTAAGGTGGAGTTCAACCAGCACAGAAGAAGGGGTCTGGAAAACCTGGGTTTAGGAAGGTTAAGTTCTCACATGAAAGTCAGGAAGTGAGAGAAATCTCAGTCCAGAGTTCAGGAGGTAAGCGCAGTGAGCATGGAGAGGTTGATTTCTGCTCAGTTTTATGTCACCTGCTGGGGATGGGTGGGTCTGAGTGCGGTGATATTTATTACAGTCAGAAGGAAGTCAGAGAACTGTAGGTGAATGGGAGGCAAAGACAGAAACACCAGCATTACCTCCCAGGCAGCATGCCAGGGGCATTTATTTACTCTCTGGATTTGGACAGTAATGGCTGAAGCATGCTACTCATCAAATATTTATGTTAAAAAAAAAAAAGAGGGCAAATCATGTGCTAGAATATTCTGCTTCATTCAACAGAGAAAAATTCCTGAAAAGTTGAGGCTCCTGGAATTTTATAAAATCAAATCATCCTGTAAATGCAATAGGTGAGTTTGTTACTTAAAGACATTCTGTAGGGAATTCTTGTTAGGAATTGTCATATTATGCTATTTCTGCTCTGGGAATCTGAGTTTGTCTGAAGAAGGCTGAATTTAACCATATTAAATGCGAAAGACATTCACGTTTCTGCACCTATTGGCTTTTTTCCATAAGGTGTAGTCTCTCCATAAATTACCATAAGGCCAAGGTCCGAAGCATGAACTAGCACCTTTATACTCAGAACCATTGACTGCCTTAGCAGTTAGAGCCACTAAACACAGCTGATCCTACCTGCTGTACAAATGCCTCCCAAGAGAGCAGCTAGGAGGAGGAGTTAATTCTGATAGTCAGCTTTCTAAAGGATCAACTTAAAACAGAAAGCATGCAAGAAGTGCCCACTGGCACTAACAGGGACACAGATAAACTCTCTTTCTTACTTTTTTGGTAGCTTTGGCAACAAGGCTTCCCACTTCTTAGCCTAAACTAGAAAAGTCTTTTTCAGAAGCAGCAGCTGCTCATAGGTAAGTTCCAAAGGCTCCTGCAGCCACTGGCGCTCGCACCTTGTCCCCAAGGAAAGGGTCTACAGTTGGTCAGTAAATAACACAAATCCCTTTCCACATTCCCAGGAGTTACTATTACTCCATTCCCTGCACCAGGCAGACTACATAAGGCGTGCAGGGTACCTCAGGCATGCATTAAGTGACTCTGAGTAGGTTGGTGTTCAACTAACAGTAAACAGTGTCAGCAGCACCCCAAGTACTGGTCATTAGCTGCCCCTTAGGAAATGATGAACGAGGAGAAAGCAGCCCACTAGAGGGAATGTGTACCACTGAATGTGTTTCCTAGAAAATATAATCAATTGTACTTTTTTGATTAAAAAAAGAACACTGGCTCATGTAGTTTGCTGGCATACACTGCAGAGAGCATAGTTTTATTCCTTCATTCCTCTGGCATTTATTACACTCCTACTATGTGCCAGACTCTGCCAGCCACAGAGCTACTGTGGCTGAAGGGGCTTTGAGAAGCAGAGCTGCTGTTAGCCACATTGTGCTTCTGAGTTAAAAAAAAAAAAAAAAAAAAAGACAAGCCCTCCTCCATGTGGACTTAGCCTTACAGGCTTGATAGCATCAAGCCTTTCTGCAAAGGCAGTCTTTCCCCAAGATGCATGAATTTTTTAACAGATTTGAGCCTCACATTTACCTCCTTGGCCAAGTACTCTTGTGCAGTGAACATCCCATACAACAGTTTAAGGCAGCCCTGTGAAGAAGTCACAATCCAATCTTTTTGCTTCTTGGCCAGACATCCAACCCTCTTATGATAACTTACCTGAACAGCCAATCATGACCTTATACACCCACATGAAGCCCAGTGGTCTAATTTGCAGGCCATGGTCTAATAATCCAAAAGGTTTCATTAGTTTAGGTACAGCTCAGGCACCTAGTGTATTGGTTTGAACACCTTTCTAATGTGCCTGAGATTCTGGTTGAATAAACCTGGGGTGATGGTTTTATCTCAATAAGGTCTTTAGTCAGCCTCAATAAAGTCTAAGCAGCTTTTGGATTTTGATTCCTCTTCCCATCCTTAGATGTAGCTCATGTTGGGATTTAACGGATTTCAGTTTGAGTCTTCTTTGGAGGCAAGGCCTTGTGCTTTTTCTCTGCAATGCTTTCTTCCCAAAAAGCAGACAAAATTTGAGGTTACCATAAGCTTGGGGTCTGAGTCAAAGGGTCCCAGTGGGGGCTAAGGGTTTAGTGTCCAGTGGTCAGGGACATCTTGGCTGGCAGCATCTGCAGCTAAATAAAAGCCTGATTATTGTACATCAGTGAAGTTAGGAGTCCACCCCTAATGGGCACACATGGGTTTGCACACAGCCATTCTGAATGAAGGCAATTCTCCATGCACAGAATGCAAGTGCAGAGATGACAACTTCTTCAGACCCTACTCCAGTGAGCATTTTTGATCACGCCAACTCTAACTCAACCAGAGCTTACTCTTCTCTCCTCGGTCAACTAAATGGGATCCTAAGTCCATTACATGACCTTGACTGCAAGGGGACTGGTAGCTTATTGTGTAAGAAAGCATAAGAATATAAGGCCTCTGACTCTATGGCTCCAAAGTCACCTACTTATAATCAATAAATGTGGAAATACAGAAGATTCTTAGCAAGTGATTCATTCAGATGGACCTGAAAAAAGTTCTTTTTTTAGCTACTAATCTTCCAACAGAAATGAAAGTATCAAGTGTCATAACAGTCTGCAACACTTTGGTTTTTATTATACAGTAATCCTCTGAAATATAGACCCATTAAAAGAAGACAAAAACCCTCCTTGTCACAGGATGGCAACCAGACACTCAGAGCTAAGCACTTTTATGATACCCAATAAAGCCTGACATGATAAACCAAACATTTAAGTGACACTAGAAATGATTTCCAAGACAGACTCTGGAATACATGGAATAATCCAGCTAGATGTTACCTTCAGTCAAATCACCTCCACTCTCTGCCCTGAATCCAAGCTACCTGTTCACTACTCTCCTGTCCTTCCTGAGAGAGGAAAGCAGGGAGGGCAGGACCTGCTGGTGTGAACTGGTTCTAGAACAGGATTTGGCAGGTCAGTTCCTTCATTTGTCCTATCAAGGGCCCCCTCTGAGAGGCCAGGGATGGGAGAGGTGGACTCCACAGGTCACCGAGGTACTGGGCCTTTGTGTCCACTTCAGGCCTGCTGGGTCTCATGGCCATTTGGGAAGCTTTGACTGCTATGGCTGAAGAGTGGTGAGCCCAAGGGACAGGCACTGATGAGTCTCCTCAGGGATCATCTCACTGTTAAAAGGAATTTATGTTTCTCTTGATTTATAGCTTTTAAACAAAGCTGCCTCCATAAAGCTCTCTTCACTCTCACCTCCAGCTGGATGCACCTCAATTCTCAGCAGAGCGCTTACGGCATGAGACTTGGCACCAGAACAACTCTGGGTCAAATTCTGCTCTTGCCACCTGAGCAAGGTTCATAGCCTTAGGGAACCTCAGCTTCCTCATCTGGGCTGCTGTGAGGACTGAGCAAGATTATATGGGAAGGGCTTAGAAAGGGCCCAGGATATTGATCAAAAATGGAATCACACAATTGTGCTGTAACTATTTTTTTTATCCATTGAACCTTCTTGTTAAACTAAGTGCACCAATGTCTTCCTCATCACCACCTTCCAGGTGTCTGATATACTGAAGGTGCTGTACAAACGCGGCTTGTTAATGCCAGCCTGGACCTGGGAAGTCACAACTTCCATAAAGTCAATATCCATGGACTAGGTCTATATGCAGATGCTAATAACCCACTGGCGGACTCTTCCAATATCTCTTATGAAGATCAACCTACAATCTGCTGAAAGGGCCTCTCTTTTACTGCTAAACAATTCTCACTGAAAAAGGTTTTGATATTTGACTAAAGGTAATTCAACTGCCATGAAAGTTGGTGTTTTTCCCAAAACAATAAAATCCTGCTATTTGTAGTGAATAAACCAGAATTATTTTTGAGTAACTATTATACAAACGAATTATTTTTTTATTATATATACACACTCATTGGGGAAAAGCTGGAGGAGGGGCACCATAATCCCATCACCCATTTGTCTCTATTTTCTTCCAGTCTTTTTTAATGCATAGTTTAAAAACAATTTTAAGGTAGTTGTAATAATGCACTATAACTGTGCATGCTGTCTTTCCCTTTTTAACTATAGCAGACTTCATGCATTACAGATTTTTTAGAGTTTCTAATAAAAAGGAAAATAGATGAGATCCAGGAGAACTAATTCGTTCAACGAATTAATACTGCCATCCATTTCACATGTAAAAGACGCAATGGTGATTGCCTAATAATATTCTCTTACTTTGTAAGTACTATGTGGCAGGACTTTTTAAATTATTGAGCTTTTTTAGATTTGGGCGAAATGTTAAAATTTTGTAGAGCTGTTTTCCTATTACAAAAATAATGTATGCTCAAAATATAACATTTAGAAAGAGGAAATTTCAATAATAATGTTAATATTTATTGAACATGGACTATGGGCCAGGCACTGTTCTAAAATGCTCTACATAGATTAACTCATTTATTCCTCACAACACCTAGCGGAATCACAGATTAAGTAACTTGCCCACAGTCTACACACCTAGAAGTATGATCCAGGAATCCATCATTATGCTATGATGTTTTTGGGGCGAAAAGAATAATTCATTCAATCAAATTCTCCACTGCTTGAGAGTATAATGTCATAGTCAAGAAACAATTCATAATAACACTGTAGTCTTTACAGTCATTTAAAATTATTATACATCACCATCTCTAAGTCTCAGTGGAACTATTAGTAAAATGAGAAGTCACCTGTGACATGAGCTCAGATTTGCGATCTGCCCAATTCTGTCCATCTGATATACATTAAACAAAACAAAAAAAACAACAGAAGCTTAAAAGGGTTTGTTTTAAAGGTGGAAGCATTTAAAAAATTTTGCAAATTTTAGCAAATGAGTCAATGATGTGATGAGTAGATTCCCTAAATTAACTGAACACTCCTTCTTACAAAAGTTTAAAAATAAGACAAACACTCACAATCAGTCCTAACACTTCTTATAGCTTATCTGTTGGCCTTGGACATCAGTATGTGCAAAAATAATAACTGGATACCCTTGGGTCACATTTTTTCATACTTTAATTAAAAATCGTACTTGGTTAAAGACAAATACTTTTTCTATTCTTGGTTTAATTTCCTACCCAGAGCTAATAAACACAACTATTTGAAATATAAATTCTCTTTAACTTTAAAAGATAATTAATGAAATGTTTCTGGCTGCCTGTCAAAATTACCACGCAACTGTACCTTTAGCACTAAAAGCATATTAAAACTATTAATCCTTTAATCATAATTATTCATACTGCTGTGGTAGAAGCATGACACACACACACATACACATAAATATTTTACACAAATACAAATCACATACCTTCTTTGGAATTTAAAATTGCTCTATCTAGCATTTCCAGAAGGTTCAAGCTGCCACCTCGTAATTTATCCAATAGTCTGCTGCTTGAGCAAGCCATTATAGATATGTAAAATATCTGAAAATTTTGAATATTTACTGTGTGTTAGGTTCAGTCTAAGTGTCTTCCAAAGATTGTTTCATATACTTTCATGAAGACCCTAGAGAGAGAGAGAACACTATTCTCCCCATTTTACAAATCTGACTGAGAAAGGTTAAATAACTAATATTCTCATCCAAGTCTATCTGGCACCAAAACCCATACCCCAAACCACTATTAAACTGCTTCTCTTCCAAGTTAGGGCTCAGAAAAATTTACTTAACTTTCACAACTTAACCTTCCTAGGTTAAACTTAAGTCGACATAAAACTTGCCCCACCCACCCCACCAAAAAAAAAAAACCCCACCTAATAAAAATCCAACAGTAAATGACATTCTAAATTTGATTTTTTTCCTGCAAATGACAGACCCCCATTTTCTTTAACAAATGACAACACAAACCCACAAATTCAATTGTTAAAGAGCTAGTCTTTCAAATAAGATTGGAGCCGTCTACATAGAAAATTTTTATAATAGTAATTTTTTCAGTCTGTTGTGAAACACAGATTCACATTTTAATATACTTCTATACAAATCTAAACGTCCTCTGCCCAGTCAGGGTTTGATACCCCAGTAAGTTACTTGGGTTAAATACAGCAAAAATATGACTGCATTATTTATAAGGTCTAAGGATGTAGTAGACTGCTCAGCATTTTCCGGACTTAAACCAGGGCTTCATGGTGCTGGTTAACGATTGGGGAAGGCAAGGGACTGAACATTTGTTCTGGAAGTCCTTTTCCACTTAAGGCTCTGTAAAATGTTTGATTACTTTAAAAAAATACGTTTGTATGAATCACATGTTAGTTTACTGGAAAGGGGTCTTGCTAATACAATTTGGTTAAAAAAAAACAAAAACAAAAAACTAGCTCCTTAACTTGGATGTGATTGTTTTGGCAATGCTAAAACGCAATCCCGTCCTTCTAGCGCTGCCTGCCTTCCTGGTTCTCCTAGGTGAGGGCCACGATCCTGCGATAATTTTACTTCCAGAGCTGAGAAGCACTGGCAATGGTGCAGCCTGGTGACTAGCACTTTAAAAACAAAGCTAAACTCCACTTTTAAAATAGAGAACACACAGACACAGACCCTGCTTCTGACAACATCCAAGAGATTCATTATAGACAATCCATTCAGGCGAAGCTACAACCGCCCCAGGAAATATAAACTGTGTCGGCAAAGACAGCAGGGGGAGAGGAAGTAACCGATGGGAAGGAAGCTAATCATGTGAAGTTTGTCCAACTCCACAAGGTCTAATAAATTCCCGGTTTGTTTCCACTCGGGGCAGCCATTAAACGTGCCCTGACACGTGGGCGCCGGGGACCTCCCTTCTAACTCTGGTGTTTAGCTGTTTCCTTCTCCATCCACTTGTTTGTATACAACCACGCCCGAACAGGATGACCACAAAATGACAGGCCTCGGCAGTTCCTTCACTCAGATTTCCAATTGTCCAAAGTTTCACTCGCGGTGAGTTTAACGAGAATCGCGGCTTCCTTGTCGTACGTTATTAATGATTTCAGCCAAGTTTACAAGATACACAAAGCGAGGGACAAGTGAGTGATGGGAGACGCCAGTTACAGCGTTTTAAAATTAGCTTTAATTGATATGCCCTAATTAAAATGATAAAAAGAAGTCACCCTGATCCACGGAAGAATTGCCTGGGCAATGCTTTTTATAAATCACGTAATACTGAGCCTCGACCTCCCCTGTACCATCTGCAGATGCAGTTTGCAATAGGACAGCCTCCGGGTCACTGCTGGGGGCCCCTTGCGGGGTGTGTCTTCTGGGTTCTCCCTCTGCGACCCGCTATTTCCCCGCTAGACCTCGGAGGGTTCCAGGGCTGCGCTCCCGCCGGCTCGTCTCAGGAAAGAGAGGAAGAAAGTAGGGAAGAGGGGCGTGGCGTGCCCGTCGCCCCCAGCTTCCAGCCCTCCTCCAAAGCCTGGCACCGCCACTAGCAAGGGCTGGGAACACTGGGGCCTCCCAACCCGGCGCGGGGCGCCCGCAGGCAGGCGAGGAAGAGAGCGAGCCAGCGGGGCCCTCTCCTCCTAGCCCCAGCTCTAGGGGACCCCGCTTCCAGCGCTCTCGGGCCGCCACCCGTCGAGGGCGCGCGCGCCGTCTGTCTCTGGATCTCGGCGTCCCTAGCCCTCCCTCCTCCACCCTTTCTCCGGCGCCCAGTGCCCCAACCAGTCCCCGCCCTCCGGGACACTCTTCCCTCCTTCCTTCCTTCCTTCGTTCCCTCCCTCCATCTCGCTTCTCAGCACCCGGGACTCGGGGCGGCCCCCGAACTCGCTGGCCGACGCCCCGCGCTGCGCCCCTGTCCCCACGGGGACCCAGCTCACCACCCGCGCCCGCCGCTCGGCGCTCACCCGCCCGCCGGTGCGCTTCCCCCGCCGCTGCCGCCGCCGCCGGGGACTCGGTCTCTAAGGGCTCCTGGAGACGGCTCCGACCTCTCCTCCTCCTCCCGCTCCTCCCGGCGCCGGCTCCGCCTTGCTGGGGTGGGCGGGGCGGACGGCCCGACGGGCGGGCGGCGGCGGTCCCGGGCGCTCCTTCCTCCGCGCCCGGCCCTCCCTCCGGCCCAGACGCCCCGGCTGTCCGCGCTCCGACCGCCCAGCCGCGTCTCGTCCCGGCCGGAAGCGGGGAGAGGTCGGGTTGGTGAAGCTATGCGAACGTCTGGCCGCCCTGGGCCATCCCCCTTCCCCGAATTCTCACGCAGGGGCCGAAGTTCAGGCACTTGAGGGGCCCCTAGTCACGACCCGCCCCTACATGGGGCCGCTCGGACTCCTCGCAAGTTTCCTTCGCGTGCGAGCGCCTCGCCGGCCCCTATGCCAAGGGTGCCCTGGGCCGCGCAGATGAGCGCTGCCAAACCCCTACACAAAAGTTAGGCTCTCCTCCAGCAATTTCTGAGGAAAACAGTCACAGTAACATTTAAAGGGCCCCGGGGCCACGGAGAGATTCTGTTTCCCAGAAAGGGGAGTTTAACTGCGGATTGCTGAATTTGGAGTACATCCACCCATCAGCAGCTTCCTCTTCATCTCCCCCCACCCCATGAAATTTGTGTTCCCGAATGCCCAGTACCTGGCAGAGTTCCGCTTAATGAATTATTTGGATTTGGTTGGTCTTTTCTGGATGGATTCAAGGTCAGGAGGGTGGAAGAGCCATTTCCTCTTCCACAGACCTCATACTATTCATACAGCCATTCAACAAACATTGAGCACCTGCTGTGTGCCAAGCATGGTGCTAAAGGTGATGGGGGAGCTATAATGATGAATCGGACAGGGAGCTTCCCCTCAAAAAGCTTAGAGTCCACAGACAGTAAAGAAGATGGGCTTACAGAAATCTTACCATTCAGCAGACTTCTTGAGTATCCCTAGGTAGCTTCTTTCTTGTTTGACAGGGTGGAGATAAAAGAGAAGGTGAGGCCAAAGTAGGTCACTTAGAACCAGTGTGGGCAGAGGCCATAAGTGAAATTGCGTCTAAAAGCGTTCTTGAGGGATGTCTCTGCATTCAGTTTCACTAGCTGAGGAGAAGTGGGTGCCAGGGAAGCTGGGCACTGAGAACTGCAGTGAGGGCATTATCTTCCCTCTTGCTTTTCTCCTGACCTCTACTCAAATACCAGGCTTAGTGAAATCATTTGCACCGAGTGCAGAAGGGATGTCGCAGGTAGAGGAAGTGTATGGTTAGATGCCTTGCCCCAAGAGTGTGGTCTTAGCAACCTGTGGATATCAGTGGTGGCTGGGTTGCCAGCCACAGCCTGCCAAAGAAGCCCTTTATTTCCTGTTCCATACAACGTTAGGAAATGCTTGACTAATTCACAGATACTAACAGTTCAAAGGATATATAGGACAGCCTGACACCAGCAGGGACTGAAAGAGTCACATACTGGAGTTTGTATCTTTTGGCCACAGACCACAGAATCCACTCCTATAGTTATACCACTAATTTCCCTTCCTGGGGCACTTTATAGTTTAGTAAGTGCTTTCATGTACTTAATCTTATTCTTCTCTTGTTAGTCTCTTGCAAAAACCTGGAAGCTGAATCGGTAAGAACTTAAGTGGCTTGTTGGAGGTTTCCTAGTTCAGTACTATTCAAAGAATGATCTATAGAATAGTGATGGTCTACAAACCATTACTTATCTGCAATGGGATGAGCATAGAAATTGAAGATGAACCTGTAGAAACTTATAGTAATTTGACAGAAGAATTTTATGCCTGTGAAATCTAATCATTAAAAATGTAGCCTTGTATTTTGTATGTCTGCTTTTTATTTCATTTTTCTCATTATCCATTTTGTATTTATCATGTTGTACAAAAGCATCAGCCTGCAAGAGGTTGAAAACAATATCACAGATAGTTTGAGAAGCACCGATGGGTTAGTAACAAGGCAGGAATGATAATAGCTAACACTTAGCCAGCACTTTGTGCATGGCAGATGTTGCTTTAAGTGTTTTACATATATTAAATCTTTTAATCCTCCTAACACCCCTAGAAGGTAGGCACAGGAAGGTTACGCCATACAGTTTGAAAGTGGCAGAACCAGAATTCAAACTCAAGGCTCCTGGCCCTACACTGCTTTCACCCATGGCCCTGGATACAATGTCCCTTCTAACTCTGCTGATGTTTCCCAAACTTCAGTGATTCACATTTCATCTTCGTATCACTGTACCTCCAATTTTTCATTTATGTTTGAGTGACTCACTTTTGTTATTTCACACATATCTTATCCTTGCAGTTAGCAATTCAACTCATGAAATCATGGATTTGATAAGCAAGTATCAGTCTCTTACCCTAGTTCACATTAAAATACATGCAATTGCTGTCAGTGCTTGGCCATATCCCCTCTGATTCTAGTCCAGTTTTATGCATACTGCTTCCTGGTGTGCTTTCATTCCCACCTGCCACCACTTGCATCTTGTCAGAGTACTACCTTCAGCTGCAGGATTAGCTTTGCTTGTGCATTGGACAGCTGGAAGTGCCTGGGAATTAATGTTCTCCACCCCCACGCCTTACCGTTAACCAGTGTGAAGGTATAAATACTCCAGCTCCTTTGTCCATAATTGGGATAACTGCTGGGTGGATCTACACTGTCTACGGGGCCTCCCAAATGGTTAGGCCAAATTCCCCCTCTTCCGCCATGGGACTTTGCTTACTATCACATCCTTGCTCATCCTTCTTACTCTTCCTGGTTTCACTTTCCACTCCCCTACCAGTTTTTCCTGGAAATACATCCTAATCAGGACCCACTACCTGACTCGTGGGGTCCAATACAGAGTGAAAAATGTTCATACATTATTAAGATTTTCAAGATGGCAACAGCCAAGTATTGAATCAGGCACAGAGTTATATGTGACTGCACAGGTGGATGACGCTATATGTCGTGTATCAATGAAGCTGGCCTGGATTCTAATAATTCATTTTCACTTGAATCCTTACCTCAGGGCCTGCTTCTGGGGAATCCCAAGATAAAATAATAACTATTAAAAATCCCATCCAGGTACTACCAAAGTCATCTGTGTAACACGCTAGTGGTCAGCATCCCACACCTTGGGAGACCTACCTTGGAGGGGATGAGTTTGACCACAGAAATAGCTCTCATAGTTGAGGAAGGTTTAGATTAATGAAATGATGGGTCAGGAAACCTGGGTTTTAGTCCTAATTCTGACACTGAGTGATACCCACAAAGTATGAATTTGGGTGGTATCTTAGTTTAAATTTGTGGAAACCTACCTTGCATGAAGAAGGTTTATTGGTGAGTGATTAAGAGACACACCTGTAAGGAATTGAGGTGGGCAGGATTGGGTGGAAGGAGCATTCCCTCTCAATGTGAGTACAGCTAAGGCCTCAGCTGGGCCTGCAGTCCAGTGGGGGGACTGAAACTAGGTGGTTCTTCAGAGTTGGCCCAGATTGAGTCCAGGGGATTTGGCCTTTGTGTCTCCATATCCCAGATTACTGGGAAGAAGTGTAACCTTTAGCGAAACAGTTCCCCAAGGCAGTGCTCAGAGATGGACACAGCTGCGAGTGCCGAGGAGCCAATATCCCAGCAGCTGGGAAATAAATGTCTCTGCCCTGAACAGGGGATCGGAGAGAAGCTCCGTAGTACACACTACAGGCAGGTCAGCTCCAGAATCTCACTTGGGCTTACAGCCAGTCATAATATGAATACACTGCCCAGCCCAGGAGGACCTGACCTTGGTCTTCTGTGTAGCACTGGCCCAGTTATTGGTTGTACTTTACCTTCCTGATACCATGGGCCTATTTAAATTCCTATTTTTTCTTTCTCCATCCTTCTTTTAAACTCTTTTTTTCCTTTCCCTTTTATGTTCTTAGGTTCTGCTCTCCCCCAGTGGCATTTAAAACAAATCAGTTTCCTATGAAAGAGTGGCAGTGGAGTGGAATGAAACGTATGCCCTGTGAGATGCAGTCTTTGGGATTAAGTCCTGGCCTTGCCACTAACAAGCCGTGCGAATTTGGAACATGACAACCTCACTGGGTCTCTGCTTGTCTTTAAAATAAAGGGATCATAAGAGAGTGCTCTCTAAAGTCCCAATTCTATGGAAATTAAATTGTATAAAAGAGGTGGCTTTCTTGGCTATACAGTTCCTCGTGAAGCAAGCAAGAGAAATGGTTTTATAACTCAGGACAGTTGATTTTGAAAGTTAATTGCAATTCATATGTCAATCTACTGTGAACTTCTATTCAATATCCAATAACAACACCCTCACTAAAGCATCAGTCAGAAAGAGATGATGAAGAAATATGAAAAAAAAAAAGGAGGCCAATCAGTTAGTCTCTGGGTGACCAGGTCTCCACAGACTGGACAACAATTTTTATGGGATGTTGGCTTTTCTCCTTAGGGATTTTATTTGTCCTATTGCACATGGCCACATGCTTTGTCTGAACCTGCCCTAGAAGTTATGGAGAGCTCCCTCCTTTTGAGTAGGTTACCTGGGTAAGTGTTTTAACAAACTGGTTTTTCTGCTCAGTCAGAGGCAGCCATATTCCCATGTATTATAGAAGTTAGGTCAGGGAGAAGCACCCACAGTCTTGGAAATCCCCAAATAACCTGTTGAAACGTGTATCGCCACAGGCAGGAGCTATGACCCAAACTGTGGCTACAGATCAGAAGGCAATTCAACAGAGACATGGGTGGGAGTGGCCCCAAATGGAGGCATTAACGCAAGTTAGTTGATTACTAACTCAATATGAGCTTTCTGGCTTATTACTGAGCGAGGCTGCCTAGCTCTGGAGAGCAGAAGTCCCCAGATACTGTTGTCTAGAGGTCAAATATATGGGCTCACGAATTGTTGAATTTCCTATCATAGGAGGCATTCAACCAGTGGTCAGCTAGAAAGTAGTGGTGTAGAGGACATCAGGGAAGTAACCCAGATTAGAGTAACCCAGTCACCCATAATCTCCATTAGAGGAGATATGATACCTTTTTCTAAAGTACCCTTTTTCTAAAGATACATATCTAAATATAGTCACATGAAAAGATGCCTTAAATGTATTTTTGAGCATAGAAAGCAGGTTATAGATCTGTATAATATTTCTCATTCATGTATAAAGAGAGCATACATACACATGAATCTCTTTTTTTTTGTTTGTTTTTTTGATATAGGGCCTCTGTGTCACTGGGCTAGAGTGCAGTGGCATCAGCCTAGCTCACTGCAACCTCAAACTCCTGGGCCCAAGCAATCCTCCTGCCTTAGCCTCCTGGGTAGCTGGGACTACAGGTGTGCACCACCACACACCCGACTAAGTTTTCCATTTTCTTATAGAGACAGGGATCTCGCTCTGGCTCAGTATGGTCTCGAACTTCTGACCTCAAGTGATCCTCCTGCCTCAGCTTCCCAGAGTGCTAGGATTACTGGTGTGAGCCTCCACACCCGGCCCACATGAATCTATTTATGAGTATATCTGCAATGATGTTTAGCAAAATACTAACAATGACTTTCTCAGGGTAGTGGGATTTCAGGTAACCTACATTTTTTTCATACTGCATGAATTCTTTCATAATGAATGTGTAGATTTTCTATGAATCATATGACTTTTTAAAATATTGTAAGTGTATCTTTCTTCGTATTAGGAAAAGAAGAAAAAAGGCATTATGTAGACCAGAAGGGGATAAACTATGGTCAGGGCTCCAGAGGACACCTGTTTTTGTAAGTAAAGTTTTATTGGAACACAACCACACCCATTTATTTACCTGTTGTCTGGCTGCTTTGGCTTTACAATGGCAGAGTTGAATCACTATGACAGAGCTTACAGCTTGTGGCTTGCGAAGCCTAAAATACTTATCTGCTCTTTTAGGGAAAAAGTGTGGCAACCCCTGGTATAAACAATTGGACTAGAAAACTTTTAAAGTACCTCCCAATTATAAATAGTAATTATAATAATGGAGCAAAATGACAATACTAGTCATGAGACAATAGACAATACTAGTATTTGGGTAGTTAAGGTCTAGGTGTTTTCTTTATTCCTCCTCCCTCTCCTTCTCTTCCTTATTCTTTTCCTCCTATTCCTCTTTTTCTCTACCTGCTGCTCCTCCTCTTTCTCCTCCTCCCATTTCTCCTTTTCCCCTTCCTTCTCATTCTTCCGATGAGGTAAGATCACCATCCTGTTCTTCAGTTTGCTCTCAGATGCTGTTCCACTTAAGAGAAGATGGAGGAAGACTGACTGAGGTTCCCCTCTTCAAGATGGAATGCTTGAAGAAGCCCTGGACAAAATAAATTGTCCTGGGGGAGGAGGGGGGTGAAGTCCTACGGAATAGACTCAGACCTGGATGGGAAGAAACCAGGGAAGCTGTGGGAGGGAAGCTGAGGAGGCAGGGAGGGTGTCCAGCTCTAGAAGAAAGGCTGGGAATGGGATGGGGCAGATTTTCTCTCTTTCCCATTCCTCCGCCACACCCTTTCCGCGCAATACGGCCAGCCTCCAGCTACACAGGGGAGGTTTGGGGATTTTTCGCCTTCATACTCCGTGGTACCCAGCATCAGAGCTCCCACTTGCTGAAACCACATGGGGAAAGGTTACTAATGGTGGTCTGGGCAATGCCAGGGCCTCGCTCATTTCCAGAACTCAGCCAGAAAAGCTGGATATTGGCCCTGACATGGGATGTACTCAGATGCTAAGTAACTGAATGGTTCAGCAGAAACATTCTCTTTGTCAGCCACTCACCCAAGACCTTCTGTGAAGAAAATATGGCTCCCTGCAGCATCAGAAAGGGAAGCAGCCTGAGAGGAAGATTGGATTATAGGCCCTCTATAGCATACGCTATTGGGTTTTTACTCATACACAGCGAGCCCTGTGGACCTGTGAGCTAAGTTAAGATGGGAATGGAAAGTATTTACTCTGGCACTCTGATAACAGACCTGTTAATTTCATTTAGCTTTGGATACTGGTGAGAATGGAAAGTACCAAGCCTGCACCCCTTTGACTCCAATTTGCACGGTTCCTAAAATATCTAAATATTTTTTCAGAATATGGGAAATCTCATGTGATTAAAATGCTATTTTATTTTAGTATTCCAGTATTACATGATATTTTAGAGTACTAAAATCCTGGAATTATTGTTGGTATTATTCAGTTATCTCAGTATTTTTTTTAAATAAAAATATGGACCATTTCTGTCGTGGGACTATCCTGAGAATTATATACCACATTAAAATTTTGAAGGTAATCAAGGTACATTGATTTAAAGAGTATTCTGACCACATTCCTCTCCTGTTTAAACCCTTCTCAGGTGTCTTATTGTTGTTTTCTTTCCTATTTCCTGGATTATGAGGAGGTTGAACATCTTTCCTTACGTTTATTAGTCATCTATGGTCCCAGTACCGATTTGGGCATGGATCTGCTTCCGAAAGTCTCTGATGGATTGTACTGGATATTTTTGTATTCCTATAAATAACCTTGAGTTTTGTTCTGGAATATAGTTAAGTTACTTGAAAACATTTATCCTTTTAGGTCTTTTTTTTTTTTTTTTGAAACAGAGTCTCACTCTGTCCAGTTGTATCATGATAGCTTGCTAAAACCTCAAACCCCTGGGCTCAATCGATCCTCCTGCCTCAGCCTCCCCCAGGACCAGCTAATTTTTCTACTTTTAGTAGAGATGGGGTCTCACTCTTGCTCAGGCTGATCTCAAACTCCTGAGCTCAAGCAATCCTCCTTCCTGGGCCTCCCAGAGTGCTAGGATTATAGGCGTGAGCCACCACGCCCGGCCCCTTTTAGGTCTTGCTTTTAAGATTTGTTCAACAGGATTGGAGCAGTTATCACTCTAGAGCTAATTTTCCCTCTGTTGAAGCAGGACTTGTGGGTCTACACAATGCTGCATAAATCTTGAGATTTTTCCAGTCTGGTTGATAGGAAGAGGGGAAGAGGCACTATTCCTGGTCCTGTGGGAGCATCAGGCCCTGCTACCTCTAATCCTTGCCCATGGTTCTTTCCCTAGCCTTGAGTAGTTGCTATATGTGCATGAGCTCATCATCACACATCATACTTAAGGGGGACCTTTTGCTAGTCTCTGGGTTCTCTTCCTGTACAGCTGTCTTCTCTTTGGTTCTCTGGCCTGTAAATTCTAGTTGCCTTAATCTCTTCTCGTCTCCATCTCCCCAACTCATGTGAATTCCTCCTCTTTGCTGTTACCTGGAAACTCCCTTAAGGGAGCATTCTGGAGAAGTTGTAGAGCTCACCTCATTTGTTTTCCATCTCTCAGGAATCACTATCCTTTTGTTGCCTGATATACAGTGTTTTACAAACTGTTGTTTCGTATATTTTCCCTCTTTTTTTGGTTGTTTCAAGTAGGAGGGTAAAACTAGTTTCTTTATCCCATCTTGACTAAAAGGAGAAGTCCCCCGTCCCTCTAAACCATGCATTATTTTTCTCTTCCACTTATTGTTATCTAATATTGTCTGTCTCCCCCATCAGGCTGTAAGCTCCATGAGGGCAAGTATTACATCTATTTTGGTTATTTTTGTCTCCCTAGCACCTGTAACACTGTCTGACGCATAGTAGTGCACATTAAATATTGAATGAATGAACAAAAGCTAGATCTGGACCATGGGAGCCTTGAATACCAAGCAAGAAAATTGAACAGATTTTGCTGAGAACAGAGGCTCCTACTCTGACACGAGAAGGATGTAGGCCATGTTCTGTCCATTTGTACTCTGAGGACCTTGAGGGCTGCAGTGCTGGTGACTTTACTCAAGCTACTCTGTCTGTAAATCTGTCAAAGCTCTTGGCAGATTAGGTCACATTTTTGGAATCTGCTTGGAATTCAGGAACCTGGCAGTAATTATGGATCATGCTTTCGACCCTGCCTCTTAATCTGATTGGCTCGAAGCCCTTTACAAATATTAATTATGTCTCACAATGGAGTTGCTATGAGACCTCTTTTCTTAGACTGGTAACACTGGGACCGGTGTTCAGCACTCCAGGTCCATAAAAACGTGCCTACTCCTCCTTCCTAAAAGAGAAAGGATAGAGTACTGTCTCACCAACATCCCTAACTTATTTAGTCAGTGTCCTTTTCACCCTATTCCTATCTCCATTTCCCTTTTTGTTCATAGACATTCTAATTCTAATGTGTTTCTATTTCTGATCTATATCTTTTTATCTATATATGTCCTTATAAAATATTAAAACTGTATTTTAGTATTATGTTGATGGCATTATATACTCTTTTTATATGTGAATAATACTTATGAATTCTTCAGATTAAATGTCATGATGATCTATACTTTTCTCCAAAAGTACATCATCTGTTATAAGTTTCCTCTCTAGAATGTAGATATACGCATTCTAACAGTGTCTATTTTTATTGACAGTTGTTTTGTCTTCTTGGCATTTTAAAAAAGTACTCTTATTCTCTGAATGCCCCCTTATTCACCCCTGATAACTCCACATATATATAACATTTTATATTTTAATAGTAAATATTTTGGTTATGTGGATGTAGTATCTTCTTATCTCTTTGAAAGTATTAATTATATATTTTTGGACTTTTTTTCTGTTCTTTTCATTGTCTTTGCTGTTTCTTTTCTGTTTTTTGAAAAATTTTTATTTGTGTCTTTCATGTTAGCAGCTTTCCTCAAATGTCTACTGATCCTTGGCTGGTCCTGATTGGAACCTCTGTGTGTGTGTGTGTGTGTGTGTGTGTACAGGGCTTACTGAGTGGTGGCAATAGATAATATAGCAGGGATTTGGCTATTTTGTCTGCAGAACTCCATTGGTTTCTGTAGGTTTCTTCTCTTGGGCTAGTCAAATACCCCAAAAAGGGGATCAGATACTCCACTTGAGGTTAGGGAAGGATTTAAGCCTGGCTGCCAACATTCCAGGAGCCTGGAAGTCTCATTATCATTTTTTTTGTTTGTTTTTAACGTAGATTTTCACTTAATCTCCTTGTTTTCAGTACAGTACTTTGTACTCAACTGTGGCTCATGTCCATACTCTCTGGATGCTTGATCATTCATTTATTCAACAAATATTTATTGAGTGCCCCCTTAGCACTTTGTGCCAGGCACAGGTGCTTGGGGACCCACTAACAATCAAAACAGATGGAAATCCCTGTCCTCATAGAGATGACGTTTTCATAGGAATACATTTCCATTATTCTGCTAGAGTGAGGAGGGGCGGACACTGACTACAAGAGGAAGTGGCAGGAATTTGCAGGTCCAAGGGCTACTTATAAACATTTCCAACCAATCCTCCTGCTATGGTTTGGATGTTTGTCCCCTCCAAACCTTGTGTTGAAATTTGGTCCCCAGTGTGGGAGGTATTTGGGTCATAAGGGCAGAGCCCCCATGAATAGATTAATGCAATTCTCCGCAGAGGCACAAAGTTGTTTGCTTGACAGGTAAAAATAGGAGCAGCCTGGATGGTGGTAGTATCAGGTTTTGATTTTCTGATAGTCACATCTTTGTAAAGCAGTATTGCTTGAATTTAGAATGAAATCACAGAAAGCTGTGTACGTGTCAGTGTTTCCAGGCCTTCCGTTATCTTCTTCCTTCCTCTCTCTCTCTCTTTCTCTCACTTCCTTGCTTTCTCTTTGTTCTTAGAACATGTCTTATTTAACTTTCTTCCCCTTCAAATCACATTTTTATTTTCTTTTCCTTCTGTTATTGACCTTCATGTTTTTTCTTCTTTGATGCCTATGAAGAGAAAATATTTTGGACTAAATTCCTAGTCATTGCGTATATATATTGTGATTTATAAAATAAAATAGTGTTTTTTTAAAGTTAAAGAATTGGAAGGAACTATTAATAACAGGACTACTAGTGGCTAACATTAAGCACTTACTATATGCAAGGCACTGTCCTAAGAGCTTTATACGTATTACCTTATGAAATCTCTATGACCACCCTATGAGATAGGTATCATTTCCATTTTATAGAAGAAATATCAGGTCTTGCCACTTTATTTTATAAATGCAAGACTAACAGAGAATAGAAACTTACCTAAATTCTTACAGCAAATGAGTGAAGTTATAAAATATTCATAAAATGAATGTGATTTATTCATTATCAGAATCATATGTATTTAGGGTTCAAAGAGGGATTTGGTGTCCCAAACCTCCAAGGCTCCCTGCTGAGGGAGCTACATATCTAAGGATCAATAGCCAATTAGAAAACAAAGAGCCAGATTTATTCGATAGAATGGCAGGGATTGTCTGGTTAGCTGTGCTGGAGGGTTGGGTCTGGAAGCCAACCTGTAGTTTTCTATTCCCTGGAGCGGAGACTGGCTGAGTGTACAATGGCTAGCCCTGCACAGTGGGTCCTAAGCCACTGACCTAAGCAGCTGTGCAGTGGACAAGGCTGGCTGGCCTCACCCACGCTGTTGTAGACCAGAAAGCTGCACAGAGAGTACAGTATTGCTAGGCCTACCTCAAAGAGACACCTGGTGCCCAGGGTGGTATTCCCATAGGGTTACAGGATGATGGGTCCACTGCACGTGGGCCCATGAAGAAGAAGAAGATACAGGTAACAGAGCAGGCAGCCCAATGTGAATCAGGCTCCAACCAACTGTGAAGGGGCCTTGAGAAGTATGGGTGGGAATGTTCTTTCTCCTGGAAGCTGGTGGAAACATTCTTTTTTCTGTGGGTTGAGGCAGAAACATGAGAAGAAAACATAGCTTCCCTTCCTAACATTTCTATTTAGTGGAGATAAAAAATGCAAACATTTTAAACATTGCTTGTGACTAATTCTATATTCTAAATTCAAAACAATTTTTTTTACTATGATTCAGTAATACACAGTGATTTTTTTTTTTTACTGTATGTAATGTACTGTGATATCTTTTCTTCTATTGCATCTTTTAAATCAATGCTGGTTGAAAACTCAGTGAGTTTCTTGACCCACTGTGAGTTGGGACCCTCAACTTGAAAACCATTGTTGTAGGAGTTTTGTTGACACAGTTTTGAAGGAAACAACTACTCTTGTTTGTAAAACATGTCAGTGGCCCTTCGGTTATACATAAAGCAAGAATTAAGGCCTATATTTGACAGGAGTGGTTGAGACAAAGACATGTAGTTTAGTAAAATTGTAAAAGATGATAAAGTTTAAAAGATGTTCTCCTTGGGTAGAGAGATTATTCTGAAGTTAACTGACTTGCATTTTCCTGGCTGTGGGGGCGTGTGGGATTTGAAGGCACTGCCTAAGATGCAGTGTTAGGGAAAGACAAAGACTCTGAGGAGAGAGGGAATAGGGAACACTTTGATCTGAGTGGGAATGGGCCCCGTACCTGGGTCCAAAACAGTGACAGCTAAGGAGGCCCTGACTATGACTGGGGCATGGTCCATGGATACTGGAAGTAGTAGTTTTATATCTAACTGTGGGTTGTGAGTGGTATTAATGACTGTATCATAATTACCTCAGGGTATCCTCACGTCTTTAGTAAGGCTGGTTAATTACTACAATCCAGCATGACATTAGTGACTTAGGGAAGGAAAGGAAAGGTGGTGTCCACAATTGAGGCACCAATACAAAGATAAGAGAATAGCCTGTGGAAGCACTTATGAGATTCTAAGAAGAGACCAACAGACCAGGATGGAGCCGCCGTCTTGAATGAGAGGTGGCAAGTGTCAACAAAAGATGTATATTTTTTACCAGGAAGCCTACATGTCCTTCAGGAATCCTCAGCACTTTTTTTGAGAAATGGTTGGATTTCTTGCAATTACATAGGTTTAGGAACTTGAGTTATTTATTATATTTATTTATTTTTAAATTTTAAAGAAATTGACTGTGCTCTATATCTTGTTTCTTCCACAGGATCCCGCCCTGTGCCCAGGATGACATCACTGGCCTCCCTTGTCCTCTGGCTTCTGGTAGGGATTGGCCAATGGGAGGAAGTCAAAGAAGGAGTATGAGATCTGGATATTTATTGCCCCAATTCCCCCCCTGCTGGGTGTCAGTGGATTCACTGCATCTGCCCCTCTCCCCTGCAGTGAAGGCCACAGCTCCCATGAGGTGGCCATCTCCACACAACCAAACTCACTCTTCCCGAAACCTGCTCCCTCCCCTTGCCTCTCCAGGCCTGGGGAGTAATGGTTCCTGGTCTTGCTAGCCTCTAGGTACTATTACCACTTGCTGCTTTCACTCAATGCTCCCCACATCTTTGTAAGTAGCCACTATTAAACTATCATGAAATTAATGATCTGTTTCTTGCCAGCTAGTACTGAGCTTAGACCCAGGAAATAGAGGTCTCTATCGTGGCTCTCTAGTATGGGACCCACACTTTAGAGAGCCCACTAGTCAAAATGAATGAATGGAGAAATCCATTTTAAATGTCTTAAAGAACACACGAGGACCTCTTTCACTGGAATCCAGCACTCAGTCCTGGCCCAGTGCAACCTGTATCCATAAACGTGCATTTTCATGCCTCTGCTCGCTGCTCACATTTCCAGGGAAATGTTTCTTCACATCTCTTCCCTTTGTTCTCAATACAGAAGGCAACTATGTCTGGATGCTGTGAGGCTGTGTGGCAAGTGCCACAGTGTGGGACATGGATGTTGTTTTAGCATGTGGAGAAGATTTGAGTGACAGAAGCACTTAGGTAAGAGAAAAGACAGTTTGTCAAATTGTCCCTCTCGTTGCATCAACGTGATGGATTTCTGCAGAAAGTGTAAAGAACTTAAGTTCCTTGGTACAACAAAGAGCACCAGAAGGTGGGAAATAAATTCCACGAAACTTCAGGACCCTGCCATTGCAGTGGAATTTCTAGGGACTGGAGCATGCTGGGATAGCCCTTGTGGAGAAGACAAGTTGCTGCAAGTGGCACCTCATTCCACCAAAATAGGGGCCCGATGTGTAGGAGCCTCTTTGGATTTTTTTTTTTTTTTTTTTTTTTTGAGACAGAGTCTCACTGTGTTGCCCTGGCTAGAGTGCCGTGGCATCATCCTAGCTCACAGCAACCTCAAACTCCTGGGCTCAAGCAATCCTTCTGCCTCAGCCTCCCGAGTAGCTGGGACTACAGGCATGCGCCACCATGCCCAGCTAATTTTTTTTTTATATATATTTTTAGTTGTCCAATTAATTTCTTTCTATTTTTAGTAGAGACGGGGTCTCGCTCTTGCCCAGGCTGGTTTTGAACTCCTGAGCTCAAACAATCTGCCCGCCTCGGCCTCCCAGAGAGCTAGGATTACAGGCGTGAGCCACCGTGCCTGGCCCTCTTTGGATTTTTTTAATCAAAATTTTTATTGAGATAAAAAGTTTTATTCCTGCAACACACAGTTGTAAGAAATAATAAAGATCTCATGTACTCTTTTCCTGGTATCCCCCCAAGGTAACACTTTGTAAACTGTAGTATAATATCATGCCCAGGATATTGACATTGATACAGTCAAGATACAGAACATTTACATCATCACAAGTACTCCTAGTGTTGTCCTTTTATAATCACACTCCCTTACTCCAACATCCTGAACCCATGGCTTCCATAAATCTGTTCTCCATTTCTATAAGTTTGTCACTGAAAAAGGTGTTATGTAAATCGAGTGATACATTATGTAACCTTTTGGGAATGGATTTTTTTTCACTCAACGTAATTCTCTGGAGATTTATCTGAGTTGTGTGAGTCAATAGTTTATTCCTTTATTATTGCTGAGTATTATTCCGTGGTATAGATGCACTAGGATTTGTTTAACCATATATGTGAACCATATATGGACTGTTTTCAATAAAGCTGCTATAAGCATTTGTGTATAGGTTTTTGTGTGAACTTAAGTCTTAATTTCTCTGGGAGAAATGTCTAGGAGTGCATTACTGGGTATGGTAGTTGTATGTTGATTTTTAAAGATGCTGTCAACTGTTTTCCAGATTGGCTGCCACATTTTACATTCCCATCAGCAGTGTGTGGGTGATACAGTTTCTCTGTATCCTCACCAGTATTTGGTGTTGTCACTATTTTTTATTTTAGCCATTCTGCTAGGAATGTAGTGATATCTCATTATTTTTTAAATTTGCATTTCCCTATTGGCCAGTAATATTGAACATCTTCTCATGTGCTTATTTGCCATCTGTATATCTTCTTTGGTGAAATGACAACAAGCGTTTTTAATAAGCCACATGCTGGAAGAATGTAGGGTATTATTAATATAGTAGTAGTAATATTGGTCGTAATAGTAAGCTTTCTATATTCCTACCTTTTCTTAAAAAAATCCTGCATATCAGACTTTGTGCTAGGCCAAACAGACAGGGCTCTTTCCCTCATGGAATTTATAATCTTAAAGTGGGTGAGGAATTGGAAAACTTTAAAAAAAATAAATACACAAATGTATTTAAAACAAATACAAAAAAGATGTGCCCTGAAAGAAAAAACAAACAAAAACCAAGATGTCATAAAAAAGAACTGATAGAGACAATTTACATTGAGAGTTGAGCATTTTCAAATTGTACCTGAAAAACAAGTAGGTAATATTTAAGTGCAGTGGAGCAAGAGCAACTCAGTCCAAGCAGCATGTGTGAAGGTCCTGAGGCAGAAAAGAGCCTGGGATGATGCAGAAACCAAAAGGAGGCTAGCGTAGGCTGGGAGGTAGTACAGCAGTGGAGGAGTGATGTGAGATGAGTTTAGCAACATAGGCAGGGCCCAGACCAAAAGCAGAGAAATTGTGTTAGGCCAAGCAAGACATGGTGGTTTGAACCAGCATTGTAGGCAAGGGGATAAAGAGAGAAGTGGATAGTTTGAGGTATCTTTTGGAGATAGAATCAATAGGACATGGCAAGGGACTGTATGGGCTGGGGGGAGAGGAAGATAGAGGTGTCAGGAATGACTCCTAGGTTCCTTGACTGAATGATGTGGTCAATGGACATGACTTTACCTAGATGGTGAAACAAGAGGAGGACTTGATTTGTATGGAGCAGGGGGTAGGAAGTAGATAATAGTCATGTTATTTTTAGATGAATGTAAATTCTGAAGCCAATGTGTGTCTACAAAAAAGAATAAGCCCCATTTAATTAAATAGTACAAACAAGGGTCTTCCAACTGGAGCTGAAATAGTTGAGGATAAAAGAGAAAAACTCAAGTTCAAAATACATCCCCATTCCCCTTGTTTTAAAATTTTTTCATGAATATCTTTTAAATGCGTGGCCGGGTGTCCACCAGATGGCAACATTTCTTTAAAATAGCCCAAATTTAGAAACCATACCTTTTCAGCTGTATCAAGGTGGATTCTTGAGGGCCACGCAGCCAGAGTCTATAGTCAAAATTTTTGAAAGTGCAGCCCGTCCTGTTGAGTTCTTCTCTTAATGGACATAGGTGGAGGTAGCTTTATGAGCGAGATCCTCCTGTGGCCTTTTGCAAGGACGCTGTGTGTGTCTGTATGCATGCACTGTCCGGGACTGGGTACTTCATATCACGAAAAGCCCAAATCCTAAGGGCTCTTAGAGTTAGCCCCTGACTAACATTGGAAGCCTCAGATAACCTCTCTGAGCCTCTTTCTTCACTTGTAGAATGTCGTATATATATAGTACCAACTCATTGGGGTTAGTGCAAATATGAAATTAGATGATGCATGCCTATGATATGCCAAGCACAGTCCTGGGGCAAGTAAGCCTTTACTACATGGTAGCTATTTTTAGCATATTATTCCCACAATGACCTGATCCCCACTCTTCCTGCCCCAAGACTCTATTCTTTGCCACCCTCAGTTGTGGGCAGCCTTCCAGGCATGGTCTCATAAGTGAGCACATGAGTCGTGGTGAGATGGCCAACTCCCTTTCAGGTTCTCTTGAGCCTTGGCTGGGCTCCTGGCAGGTGCTCCTTCTGGATAATCCTTCTTCGCAACTGCATTTACACAAGATGGAGTTCTTCCGCAATTGACTTGTCCGATTGGACAGGCAAGCCAGGAAGATGGAGGGGGAGGGAGCTCCTGAGCGGAATGCCAATACCGGAAAATCAGCCGCTTCCTAACACACTGCAATGAATTCAATTACTCTCTGTTGAGTAGCCTTTCCTAATCCACCGAAACTCAGACAGTTGCTATCTGTTATAATCACATATTCCTAGCCTCCCAGGTGGGATGGGTCCAAGTGCTCATTCGGTTTGGAGCTTGACACAGTATGAATATAGCTCAGATTTGCCTGGGGAAGAGGCTGACCTGATACTAGTGCCTGAGATTCCACCACAGGGAGTGCTTACCCAGGGAGGGCAGCCGGTGCGCCCCACTGTGCTTATCTCCCTCTCCCTTCCGTACTAGCGCAGGCCATCAGCTGCTTCATTTTCCTTTGTAAAAGCCTAAAATATTTGTGTGTTTTAAAAATATGTTTTCAGGAATGTTACCAACAGCATTGCTTCTCAGCTTCTATTTCATGTGGCGGTTCGTGGGGGTGGGGTAATGAGGGTGTGGTGAGAAACGGACAGGAAAGGTACCTTTGTCATGGAGGGAAGGAAAAGATTTTTTGGCCTTTAACCTGTACTGCAGGTAGCAAAACAAATCTTCACGTTTAAGTGCATGTGAAAGACTGCTAACTGAGCAGGGTGTTAACATGTGGCCACGTGGAAAGCGGGTTCTTATACTTCCTCACATGTGTGCAGTGCAGCTCAGTTTACAAGGCACAGTATTTCACTGGCTTTTTGTGTAAATCTTATATTGTAGGCAGGGTTGTTTCCCACATTTTCTTCAACTGATGCTCGGAAAGATTGGGCAACATGGTTCATTCAACAAATAAGTATTGAGAGTGTAATGTTTGCTAGGGAATGTTATAAGCAGTGAAGGAAAGCCCTGCCCTCCCGCAGTTTATATTCTAGTGGGGAACACACACAGATAAACTATACAAAATGCCAGATAGCGATGGGTGGTGTGGAAAAAATAAAATGGGGAATTGGAAGGGGATTGTGTGTGGGTGTTTGCGGGGGTGTTGCCATTTTAAATATGGTGGTTAGGGAGTGCCTAATTGAGATGAGGACATTTTGGCAAAGACCTGAAGAAGGTGAGGGAAGAAGCCAGGTGGATACCTAGAGGAAAGAACATTCTGAATAGAGGCAAGAGCAGTTGCAAAAATGTGGAGGGAGAGATATCCTAGAACACAGTGAATGAAAGAGAGAGAGCTAGGAGATAAGGTCTGGTATCACTCCTACGATACCCAAGGACGAGAAGACAGGTTGACTCCCAGCTTCTCTGTCCTGGCCAGAGCCCTCCTGGTGCGAGCTGTTGCCAGGGTTCCCATTTCCCAGCCAGGTGCTGCTCTGGCTCCTCCCCTCACTCAGCCTGCCCCCACGGCCTCTATTTCTGTGAGCTCCCGGTATCCTTCCAGTAAATCCCCTTTTGCCGAAGTTAACCAGAGCCAGTTCCTGTTCCTTTCAATTAAAAAAAAGTTTCAACACTTAAGCACTCGATAAATATATGTTGAATGAGTGAAGAAGTATGATTTTCATTTCACAAATGGAAAGTCTGAAGTTCAGAGAGGCTTCGCCACGTGTGTAAGGCCACATGCCTTCCATATTTCATCAATTTTTTGATGCTCCCTTTTCACATTCTCAGATCTCTGAAATCAGGATGCCTTTTACTGTTGATGGTATCTGACAGTTAATTGGCAGTATTTTTCTGGTTTTAGTGGTATACAAAATAATGTTGTGTTTACATTAGCTTAGATTCAATGAAATATGGTATTAAGTATTGCAGTCAAAATTTAAACATATCTCAAAAGTCTATACACCTTTGCTTTCCAAGGAGTTTACTATGTAGTTGGAGAAAAAAATAAACCCTTCTTTAATACAGGGTAGGGTTACACACGTGCTGAATGGGGGCCCCTAAGCAAGGTTGCCAGGTACATGAACTCTGAAGGGTTGGGTGGGGGAGCTCCTGAAAAGACAGGAAGGATTTCGATTGATGGGAAGGTGGGAAGAAAGGGGAGATGGGAGGACCAGGTTCTAGACAACGGCAGCCCAGCAGACTCTTAAATGCAGGTCTGAGGCATAGGCTGAGGTTGGTAAGGAAGTGGCTCAGTGTTTCCCCCTCTCACTCTCTCCCTTCTCCTTCTCCATAGTAAATGATCCTTTCAATTCTCCCTGTCTTCCTTCTCACAGTTGTTTTCTGCTGCAATCTTTTTGTGGCAAATTCTCCTTCCCACCTCCTCTCCTTCCCTGACAGTCAGTTCAGCTCTCGTGTGTAGTAGGCAGAAATCCCTCTGGGAGCCACAAACGAGGGAAAGAGTGTTCTAGGGGGAGGAGAAGCAATGAGCATGGAGGTGTGATGCATGATGTGTGTGGGGAAGAGGGGTTCATTCGTTCATTCAACAAACGTTTACTGAGTGCACACGAGGTACTGCTCTAGGCACTGCTGATAGAGTAGTGCCTACCCTCAGGGGCTTACATTCTAATAAGGGAGATAAACTATAAACAAACAAACAAATGTTTAAATATATATGTATACACACCTATCGGAAAAAAGTCAGATGGTAAGAACACAGAAGAAAAATGTTAAAAGGGTTAGAGAACCAAGAGTGTTGGGTAGAAGCTGTTAATTCAAACAGAGTGGCCAGGAAAGTCCTCTTTGCTAAGATAACGTGTTAACAGGAATCGGAAAGAAGTGAGGGACAGATTCTTTGTAATCTTCAGGTGAAAAGTGTTCCAGGACAAGGGCGCAGCAGATGCAAAGGTCTGGAGGGAGGATCACGCCTGGCACGCTTAGGGAATAGTATGTCTGCAGCACAGTGGGGGCGGGGAAGGCACCAGCAGATGCATGTGGGGAGGGGGGGCAGGGTGGGCAGAACATGCAGACCTCATCAGCACTATGCGGATTTTAGATTTTATTCCAAGAGAATGGAACAGGCTGTGGAGAGATGTGAGCAAAGGAAAGGGAATGAGGGATAGATGGGGCCTGATCCTTGAGGGGCTGGAATGCTGCCCTAAACAGTTTGAATATCATCCTTTAATGTCCCTGGAATTTTCATTTCTGAATCATTTACTGAGCAGCAAATTTCCTCTAATGAGTATTTTTTTTTTTTTTTTGCAAACACAGAGAGGCCCCCATTAGAACAGATGTAATGAAGTGATGGTTTGTTTTGACAGAAACAGGCTACAGAAGGTTACATTCCCTCCACTCTGCCTTTGGTTGTCAAGGAGATACATCTAGAAACCTCTTCTTTTATATCTAAATGTCACCATGTAGCACTTAGATTTTTCATGTCCTCCCTTTATTATGTTATTGTAAAGATCACCCTGCAGTTTTGCTCGGGAGTTAACAATTTCATTACCGATGAGTCTGTTCATTGCAAACTACCTTTTCTGACATTCTGATTATCTTTCTCCATCCTTCTGATGTCAGTTTCCAGGTGGGGGCTGCACCTGAAAAATAATTATGCACGTCTCTAGAAAGGTCCTGAGGGTCCGACAGGCTGAAAGGGGCAGGTTAGTTCTGAGAAGCTGACAGCAAAATGGTAACTTGATGGATCCAACTACAGAAAAATATATGGTGCTGGGTTATTTCAACTGCTGGCCTCGGGGTGGATATTGCTACATTCACTGCACACAGAGAGGGAAATAGAGACTCAGTGGTGGAGAGACTATATTTGGTAGCCCTGGAATTAACATCTTCTAGATTTTAGTGTGCTTTCTACGTCACTGCATTTTTCCAAAGAGATAAACCAGAAGTGATAGATTCATTGATTAACTCATTCATTCAACAAGCTTTTACACCGAATGCCTTCTGTGAGCCAGGCACCATTCAGGACACAGGGCACACTGAGGTGAGTAGACGAGCTCCTCACCTGTTCGTGCTTCTCCCATGCCCAGGCACACATTCCTCTTGGCTGGCAGCTGAACGTAGATGCGGAATTCACTATTGATCAGAGTTGGCACTTTAGGTGAAAATCTGCTGTCCCTGGCTTAGGCATACACGGTTCAGAGACAGAGAGCACTGAGTCCTAATCAGTTCTCCCTCTGAAAGGAAATTGAGGTTTTTCAGTAAGTTCTAGTCTTAAAGACCTGTGAAGACTGATCTGCAGATCAAGATGGCCACAGATATTGTTGGTCAGGGATCAGCCTCTTCCTAAAGTGTTGTTTCACAAACTTTAACAATTCTCGTGAATGGAATGTGTTTCTCCCAGCTTATTTAAATCACGTGTTTTAAAGCATTGTCTCTAAGCTATCATGCACAATTAAGAGTAAGTGATTCATCCTGCTATCACTTCTTTTTAGCACAACGGAGAAAACAGGTTGATTTCTTTGGACTTTGTGCATTGCTTACCCACAGTGGCGACACTTTCCTCTTGCAAAGGGAGGTCTTCAGGGCCCCCATCTCCTAGCAATGTGCACTAACAAATATTTTTAACCTAGGAAAGAATGGAACTTCTGTATCAAAATATCTTTCTGAAAGCTGTCAGTAACCAACGTATTTAAAGTGGAGTTATACTATCTGTACTATTGTCTGCACATCTTAATTTTTCCAGTCTTCATGGGCTCACACAAATTAGACAAAGAGGAAATTAATTAAATGTATTATGATGTTTAAACAGATCAAATAAAAATGTATCAGATACAAATAGATCACACTACATTATCTGATTTTGTACTCGGTCTTTGCTTTTAAATATGAAATGTCTGGATATACATGTTATCAAGAGAGCTTCATCTCCTGTGCTGTGCCATTTCTTGAGTGGCCCCATTAATAATTTAATATGAGGCAAATAGGCACCCATTATTCTGGGTTTGGGGAATATCTGAATTTTGTCAATCAGGCAAGACTGCTACTTGGGGAAACCAATTTTGGGGGAAGATGAAAATTGATTTGCATAAGAATCCAAGGCATTTTGGAAGACAAAAGACCAAGATTCCAAACTGTGCTTTCTGAGGTCTAATTAGGGCAAGCTGCTGAGGAAGGTGGAAGGGCTCCCATTAAACCCAGGGCAAGGAAGGGCTATGAGGTTCCTAAAATAAATTCAACCTTATGGATGGGGACTGTGTAGGCCGATGACCTGGGATCGAGACCTTAAAGATCGCAAGGTAGGGCTGGTTCCTACACAATGCATCGTTCAGTTGCTCTTCTGGACTGGCTACGCAGCACACTGGAAAGAATAAATGGAAGAATTCCTGAGCACGTGGGTATCATCTGAAAGGCCTGTAATCTCAGAGTCTGGGTGAGGAGGCAGGCAATGGGAGGACCAGCAGAACTAACCCCTGACAGTGACACTGGGTAGAAGACACACAGCCCTGGATCCATAGAACCACTTCTCTTTGAGCTTGGTGTAGAGGAACAGGTCTGAACATTGTTGACTTGTGTAAGCTCCAGGGAGATGGGTGGACTAGAGTTGAGGGTAACCCAAGATACCACTTCTTGCTAATAGGACATGAGAGTATTTGAGTATTCAAGAGAAAAATAAAGGAGATATGGACATATTTGTACTCTGGATTTGTAGGACAAGACCTACTGGTTATAGTGTGTGTGTGTGTGTGTGTGTGTGTCTTTGTAAAGAGTTCAGCTGGAATTTTACAACTATCTGCATGATAGACTCATCACCCTTCTAGAATCACCCTTAGTGACTGAGATGAGGGCCCTCACCCTCATCATGGAAAAGTCACTGCTGATTGGGAGGGCCCCAGGGAGCTGTGGGGAGCACAGGCAGATACAGAGTGGCCGGCAGGGTATTTAGGGGAGAAGCGAAGACGAAAGCAGCCTTATCGGAGTGGTAGAAGGTGTTACTTTATCTTGATTCTCCAAGGCAATATATGGAAAGTGCCTGTCAAGGATTCTGACTCAAGCTGTGAATTTCTAAATTGCATAGAATCTTTCCTTGGAGGAAAGGTTCTCAGGAGCTGATGTCGCAGAGTTCCAGGGCATGAAAGGACCCCTGTCACCGCAGGCCTGGATGCCTCCAGAGACACGGCCTAGCGTGCTGGCTCCTGCAGGGAGAAGGCTCTTCAGGTCATGATGGAACCCATGAGGTGCTGGAGCACCCCCAGATGATGTTTGGGGAAGGAAATTATAGGGTTAGGGGGGAAACATCTGAACTTGTTCAAGCGGGCATAGTCCTGAATTAATAGTTTTTGGGATTTTTGTTCATTTATTAATATTCAAAACTTTATGTGTTAGATCTTGCCCTAAGGGTTAGGGTCAGGGCAATTCAATTAATTAATTAAATGTAACTCATTTCATCCTCACCACCGTCCTATGGAGCAGGTGCTGATAAGACATTCCCATCACTTCCCTCCACTCCAGGCTCGCTCTGCTCCCCATCGAGGTCTTTGCCCTGCCGCTCCTGCCCAGACACCCACGGGCTCACTCCCTCACCTTCCTCAGGTCTTCTCTCCAATGTCTCTTTCTCGGTGAGCCTTCTCTGATTGCCTTATTTAAACTTGACATTCTCTCTCCTCCTTGCCTGCTTGATTTCTGTCTACAGCCTCATTACCGTTTATTGTTCATTGTCTGTTTCTCTCCCGGGATTCAAAAAGGATTTTCATCTTTTTCTTTTTCACTGCTCTATCCAGGGGACATATGAAAACACCCTGAACAGTTGCTGTCACGCAGGCACCTACAGATGCAGGCAGCAGCACTGAGGCAGGCTTCCTGAGAGCCCCTGCTCTGCCAAGCTTCCTGCCTTTAGGTGCTAGACTGTAGCAAGACCAGAGAGTCCCAGGGCAGAGGGTGGGGCAGATGTGAAGTCGAGGGTGACGATGGATAGTTTCTTAACAACCAGCGATGCTGTACTTGTGTGTCCTGGCTGAATCCCCAGGGCCTAGAATTACACTCTCACATAGTAAGTGCTCAATAAATATTGGTTGAATGAATGAACTCCCACTTTATGGATGAGGAAACTGAGTCACAGAGATATTAGGTAATATGTTCAAAGACACAGCTGGTAGGTGACAGAGCCGGGCGTGAGTCCAGTCCTGGCACCAGTCCAGCCACAGAGCCTGTGCTCTGAACCATTAGGCTCTGCTGAAAAGATAGAAAGGGAGGAGGCTGCCGTTCCCGTACCTGACACATCATCCTTACCATATTCTTAAGGACCTTTGAGGTTCTTAAACTTTTCCCAGGACAAGGTAGAGGTAATACATAATGAAATAAGATACCTTTCTAAAAGATCGGAAATAAAATTTAAGTCAAGTTTTTGATTTGCCTCTTCCTCTCTTGAGTCTGAGTAGCTCCTGGAGAATCTAGCTATAAAACACAAGAACATGCAACATTAAAATAATTACTGTTTATAGGTAAAAACAATAACTCTATGATACCAGATGTGGCAGGCAGAATAATGGCCTTCCAAAGATGTCCTTGCCCCAGTGACTAGAACCTGTGAATATGTGACCTTCTGTGGCAAAAGGGACTTTGCAGGTGTGATTAAGTTAGGGATCTTGAGATGAGTGATTATCCTGGATTCTCTGGGTGGGGGGAGGGGGTGCAATCTAGTTATAATTCTAAGGGTCCTTAGGAGGATTAGACAGATTCAAAGCTGCTGGCTTTGAAGATGAAGGAAGGGGCTGGGAGTCATGGAAAGTAGGTGACCTCTAGAAGCTGGAAAAGGCCAGGAAATGGATTCTCCCCTAGAACCTCCAGCAAGGAAAGCAGCCCTGCCTGCAGTTTGGTGGAGAAATCTGTGCCAGACTTCTCACCTACTGTGTTTAAGCTGCTAAATTTGTGGTCATTTCTTACAGCAGCAAAAGAAAACTGATGCACCAGACTAAGTAAAAGGTAAGTTATCAAAGTGTTAAAAAGACTAAAAAGACCCAACTTTTTTTTTTTTTAGACAGAGTCTCACTCTGTTGCTGGGGCTAGAGTGCCGTGGCGTCAGCTCAGCTCACAGCAACCTCAAACTCCTGGGCTCAAGCGATCCCAGCCTCGGGAGTCCCAGACTCCTGAGTAGCTGGGACTACAGGCATGTGCCACCATGCCCAGCTGATTTTTTCTATATATTTTTTAGTTGTCCAGGTTATTTCTTTCTATTTTTAATAGAGATGGGTGTCTCGCTCTTACTCAGGCTGGTCTCGAACTCCTGAGCTCAAACGACCCTCCCACCTCAGCCTCCCAGATCCAACTTGTTTTTAATTGAATTCATTCAAAATAATTGCATTCATAGGGTACATAGCTATAATTACTTGAACATTTTTAATTGATATGATTATTGGTATCCAATAAATCTTTTCAGTCTTTTAAAAGAATGCATGGTTTTCATGATTATCATGTAAGGAAAATCAAATTAAAAAGAAACATTCTGCTAAATTAGTTAATGAATCCATATATTCTTTATTAAATCAAGCAGCTTATCATTTATATAGAGCAGATTTCATATAAGTGGGAGAAGGTCATTGCCAGATTTTGAGCTCCCAGAGTTCCATGCTTGTGGTTCCCTCCACAAATCTAATCAGCCTCCAACCCTATTATTTCTTCCAGCCCAGTAATTCTTGCATCTGTTCCTTCCTTTTCCTTTTTCTTTTTCTTTCTTTCTTTTTTTTTTTACCCAGAGCCATGCCCAAGAGGTCTTGAGCAGTGGACTCAAGTTCTTTCCTTTTCCTGCCACTGGTTGAGGCTTCATCACATCTGGACAGATAAAATGGGAATCTTTTTGTTTTTCTAACTAAAATGGGAATCTATCTGGCCATTTGGCTCTTGCCTGTCCCCCTCTGATTGGTCCTGCACATCCCTACAGATTATCCTGTCTAAAAGCCCTTCTCTATCATGCTGCCCTCCTGCCAGAACACACTTGCGCCTCTTATCATCGGGCATAGTAGAGGTTCTTGGCCATTGGCAGGACCTGACTAGTGGTGAGAGGGTTGCAAATGACTTGTGTGTATCCAGTTATATACTGTTTAAAGTCTGCAGATTATTTTTTAAAAATATATTTTTAGGTAGATCTATTCATTTATATTCATTGCACAGATATTTATTAAGCATTTATTAGGTGCCCAGCATTGTACTAGGTACTGGGAACACAAGGGCGAATGAGAGAGACAAGATCACATTACAGTGTGAGGAAACAGATCGTGTTCAGGAAATAAACAAGAACTATCCGGTGATGTTAAATGCTATGCCCCCAAAAAATCAGGGCAAAGTAATAGAATGACTGGGCAGCTGCTTTGGACTGGGTGATTGGAGAGACTTGTGGGAGGAGGTGGCATTTGAGCTGGTGTCTGTGAAGATCTGGGGTAAGAGGCGCCAGGAAGAGAGAACAGGTGCAGAAGGTCTCAGGTGGCCGTGATCTTGGAGTCTGCAAGAACGGAGGGGAGAGTGGGGCCGGAGGGTGGTGCGTAAGTGGCCAGCATAGCAGTTTTTTGGAACTTCTAGGTCCCAGAAACAGAATAGTCAGTCTTGATTTTCCTTTTTGGAACTTCTAGGTCCCAGAAACAGAATAGTCAGTCTTGATTTTCCTCTTAGGGTGATAGAAAGCTCCTAGAGGCTTAAGTCAGGGAATTAACATATACTAATATTTGTTTTTAAAAGCTCACTTTTGCTTCTGTGAGGGGAATGGATTATTGTGGAGGCCAGTTAGGAGGCCTTTGCTATGATCCAGGCAAGAAGAGACCATGGTGGCTTGGACTAGGGTGGCGATGGTGGTGAGAATGTACAGACGGATCCAGAATGTGTTTTGGGTTTATCACTGATAAGACTTGCTGATGGTTGGCTGTGTAGGATAAGGCAAAGGGAGTGACTTCCGGTGTTTTGGCTTGATCCAGTGGGTGGCTGGTGATACTATTTATTAACATGAGAAGTCTCAAAATTATCATTATGAACATTTAGTACTATAATGCACTTTCTTGGTTTACGAGGCATGCAGGGCAATTTGCCCTTGCACAAAATGGCACATGGCCGCTATGCTTTATGAGCTTTGTTTCTATTTTTAAAATAATTTTATAGGGCCTCCTTTTTTAGAAAGGATTCCTACCACTAGAAGTTTCCCTTTTCCCCCCAAATTTGTCATGGGCTAGGAAACCAAATACAAATGCTCATTAAAATTGTATGTCAAATAAGAGTAAACAGGAGCTGAATGAAGCGATGAAAAATTTCCTATGAGTAAAAGATAGGCATTTTCTTTTGTGGGCTTTATGACAAAGTTGCTCCGAAGACCTTTTAGTTTACTCATTTTGTGAAAGAGACTACTGAATAAATGATCTCTGGATACATAAGGAGGCACTACACGTCAGGCCGCTTTTCCCAGAGTTCTCTCTACTCACAGCCGAGCCGGTTTGATCTCTGTCAGTAGGTTTAGCTCAACTTTATCCTTGCTGTACTTGTTGTACTTGCTGCTAGTTAAAATCCGATTATTTGTCCCAGTTTTATTTACTGTGTCTCTACCCTGTTATGATCACTTGGTTTCCCGAGTGTGCCTTGTTTCTGTGTCAATACCTTGGTCTTGTTGCCCTGCGCGCCTGCCTTGATAACCCAGTCTATATAGAATTATAACTCTGTAATTTTCCTTTTCAATCCTTAGTCATGTTGGGGCAGGCATTTTATTTCTGAACCAAAGCCTGGAAACAGAGACTCTAGTACTATTACTGCTAGTATAACTAGTAATAGGACTTCGCAGAAACCCAGCTAACATTGGCTGAGCATTTATTATGTGCTGAGCACTGTGATAAACATATGATACACATGACCATACACTTAATTCTGACAGCTATTCAGTGAGATAGGCTTTATCATGCAATTTTTAAAATCATGCAACTGAAGCACAGAGAGGATAGGTACATTCCCTACATCACAAAGCTAACTAGTGGGTGATGGAGTGAGGATAAGAACCCAGGGTAACTGAAAAGTCCCTGCTTTTCATCATGATCCTGTAGTGCCTGCTATAGACTGATACACAAACCTGCAGCCCCTGACTTGCTCAATCTGGGAATAATTTCCCTTCCTGTGCCCCTCTGCCCCTTAGTGAATGACCCTGCATGATGGGCCCAGGTCCATGCCCCTTCACTGTCACGTGCCCATTTCATTAGATATGCTGGATGGCCAGAGGCTATTCTAGGGAACAATTCATATTTTCATTTGGCTTCAAACTTTATACATAGTAAAACAGTAGTTCGGAACTGAAGAGTACACTGGTTAGCCAGCCTTTAAAGTAGGTGTCATTGGGCTTATTTTAGAAATAAAATATAGGTACAGAGCTTATAATTTGTTTAAGATCACGTACCTATTTTATGGTGGGCCCTGGATTTCAACTCATATCTGGTTGATTTCAGTGTATTCTACTAATTAATTTCTGGGAACTGTCTTCCAAATGGCTCTAGCTTTGGGGCTAACAGGCTACCCATTTTACATGCAGCATTCTGTTTCTATTTTATTTTCCTGTAAATAAATGTTCCCATATGAGTTTTTATGGTAATAGAAAATTTTAAATGCGTTTTTCATCCTCTTGTCCACTCCCTTGAAACACTAAAATTGATAGATTGTTTTTGTTCATCTCATTTTAGAACACACTTGATCTTTCTCTTACTTTGGATTTGTACTTTTGAATGCTTGTTTTGTCTGATTCATGCCTTGAGGTATTTTTAAATCTGAATATATTACAGTTTTAGGAAAAGGGGCTTTTTGAGTAATGCAATTTCTATGATAAAATTGCTTGATTATTCTGAAATAAACACAATATATCATGTTAATGCAACATTGAACAATTTAACCACACAAATGCTCAAAACTAAAAGAAAAAAGTTGTAAAGGCAAATTTCGTGGAAAACCTGAAATAATTTAATTTTCCTCAAAGTATTTTAGGAACACTCATTAGTCTTTTTAAATATTCTGTCAAAAAAGTGTTTCTTGGTAAAATAGTTGAGAAATGTTCTACATTTTATCTCCTATTAAAGATTCAGAAAAATAAAATTTGCTAATTAAACGCTCTGAGAAGTCCTACAGTAAAGAAATCTGATCCTTAATTAATTTTTCATGTTTGCCATCTGTTGTTTTTGTCTGCCCAGTGTGTGTTCTCTTTTCTGGGAATAGCACCCTAATTTTGTTCTGAGAAATTATTCCTTTTGATGGGATACCGTCCTGTTAATCAAAGGCTCTTGCCCTGCCCTGGCCAAGCTGTGGGCACATGGCCCAAGACAAACCAATCAGATGTTTTCTCTCTGGAATTTGTATCTTGAGTGGAGCAATGCAGTGATTCAATATTGTTGAAACTCATTTATACCAGTTGTGGTGTCCTGCTCCCTAGATCTTTTGAGCTACTCTTGTTCCTGTGCTTTTAACATTCTGGCTATCCAAATTTCCCTTGTATGATTGCATAGGTTGTGTATTGCATCAGGGCACCACATCTAAGAAAAGGAAGGCATTCACATTGTAGATCTATTTTTAACTCCTATGAGAATGGGGTAGATCATGTAGAGTCTGGGACTTCCAGCTACATCTGGAAGGAGTAGAGGAGAGTTCCTGATGAAGTAAGCCTGCACCGGCATCCAGGAATATGCATTCACTTTGGAGACCTGTGTGCACACTGTTGATGCCCACACATGAACAACCTGATCCTGTCCCTGTGCAACTCTGGGTATTTCTGAGCTTGCTTCTCTTATCCTTCCCCTGCTCTTAGATGCTCTCAGAAATCCATCTAGACACAGTCTCCTTACCTGGGGAGTAAGGCTAGGGGCATTATTCTCCTTTTATCTATTTACTTCTTTCCTCTCCGCTTCTCTTCTCCTTCCTTTATAGGTGAGGTAGCTACCTGCCCGGTGTCTGTCTACTTTTCTTGGGTGGCTTGAGTATGGTGCTTAGTTGTGCAATAATATATTAGCTTAATATTTTATTTGAGGAAGGAGCATCCTTTCAATTTGTACTTGTGGCAGTTCTGTCTTCTGAGCTGCCTGCCTTGTATGTTCTAAAATGCTTCAGCTAGCCAGTCAGGTTGCTCATACTCAAACCTTAGGTGATACACCCCTGTCATCATTTATTTATTTATTTATTTAGAGACAGAGTCTCACTTGGTCATCCAGGCTGGAGTGCAGTGGCATGATCATAGCTCACTGAAACCTCAAACCTCTGGGCTCAAGCAATTCTCCACCTCGATCTCCAGAGTAGCTGGGACTACAGGCGTACACCACCATGCCCTGCTAATTTTTTAATTTGTTTGTAGAGATGGGGTCTCACTGTGTTGCCCAGGCTGATATTGAACTCCTGGCCTTAAGCAATCTTCTTGCCTTGACCTCCCAAACTACAGGGATTACAGACACAAGCCATCGTGCCCAGATCCTGTCATCTTTTAATACTACTCTAATTCATCAAAACCTTTGGAAATCCTGGGCCAGTGGAAATAGTGCAGGCCTAGGGAGAAAGAAACCTGATTTTGCTGAGGAGAAACCCAAAGCCTATTAAAGTGACTTGAAGGTGGCACTTCCAGTAATGCAGAGTAAAGAAGATGATAAATTCTCTCTTCTAAAAACAACTGGAGAAAATTATCCAAACCAACCACTTCAGGATTCTGGAAACTGACAAAGGTAAACAACAAACTGGGAAAAGTTTATCATGAAACCCTGTTGCACTTTGAGTGAGAACAATGGGAGTCTGTGGTTTTCTTGCTCAGGGCTGCCTCCTACCCTTGCCTCAGATCTGTTGGCACAACAGTGTTACCAGGGTGGGTCTGCTTGTGAAATCCAGCAGCTTTGCTGCCAGAAGGGGCTGGCTGGATTTGAAGTGGAGGACGCTGTCAGTAAAATTAGAAAAGTCATTAGGAAACATACAGGAAGAGCGTATAGCCTTGCTAGCCTGGGGTTGTGGCCAGAAATTCAACAGGGAGACCTTGGGGATTAGGTAAGCACTTGACATAGCACTGCCTGAGAGAATGTGCATGCACAAGAAGCGGGGCCTAGTGGAAAGTAAAAGCTGGGGCAGACTTAAACCCACCTGCATTTTGTACACACAGATTTCCAACCCATACTCATGTCCATCAGCATTGGCCAGAAGTCTTACGAACTGAAGGTGTTTGAGCATCTTCTGACCAGTCACTGACTGACCACTAAGCTATGCAGACACAGGGACAACACAGGGGCAGACTAGAAAATAAAAATAAGAATTAATAATACTAAGCAGAGACAATGAGTGGCTGTACACTACAGAGGAGACAGATTCCGCACATTAAATACAGGCAAATTACTTAATAAACAAAGCAAGCAAGCAAACAAACCAACAACAACAATTCAGAGAAATAAATCAGAACGTTGAGTTACCAGTTATAAAATTTTTGATAAACATCTAATTTTTGATAAATGTTCAAAAAATAATTATGAGGTGGGCAGACACCAGAAAGCGTGAGCCTTATTTACAGAAAACATAGTCAACATAAGCCATTTCTAAGTGAACCCAGATGTTGGATTTAGCAGACAAAGACTTTAAAGAAACTATTACAAACATGTTCAAAGTATTAAAGGAAGTTACACATAAAGGACTGAAGGAAAAAGACATGAAAATGATTCAACAAATAGGGAATCTCAATAAATATATAAATGCTATGAAAATGGAAATAATAGAGTTGAAAAGTACAATAACAGCAATGACAATTTTACTAGATGGGATTAAAAGCAGATTCGATATCAGAATAAGGAATCAGGTGACTTGAAGACAGAGATTATCCAATCTCTAGAACACATAGAAGAAAGATTGAAGAATAATGTTCCTCAAAGATCTGTGGGATAATATCAAGTATCAATATACATGTAATGGAAATCCCAGAAGGCAAGGGGAGAGAGAAAGAAGGCAGAAAAAATATCTGAAGACATAATGTCTGACCAGTTTCCAAATTTGGTAAAAGATATTTATCTATAGATCTAAGAAGCTCAGCTAACCCCAAGTGGGATAAATGCAAAGAGATCTCTATCTACATACAACATAGAGAAGCTGTTCAAAGTCAAAGACAAAAAGAAAATCTTGAAAGCAACAAGAGAAGAATGGCTTATCGTGCACAGAGGAACAACTATGTGATTAACAACTGACGTCTCAGAAACAATGGAGTCAGAAGGCAATGGAATACATATTCGATGTGCTGAAAGGGAAAAAAAAGGTCAACCAAGAATTGTATATTCAACGAAACTATCTTTCAGAAACAAAGGTGAAATAAAGACATTTCCAATAAACAAAGTCTGAGAAAATTTGATGCTATCAGACCTGCCTTACAAGAAATACTAAAGAAAATCCTTCAGGCTGAAAGCTAATGACACCAGACAGTAACTTGAATCCACAGGAAAACATAAGGAACATTAGAAATGGCAAATGTAAACGACAGTATAAATATATAATTTTTTTCTTAATTTGCTTAAAAGACATAAGATTATACAAAGCAATTATTGTGATATTATACTGCTGGATTTATAATATATATAGATGCAATATAGATGACAATAATAGCACAAAGGAAGTAAAAGGAAATAGAGCTATAGTGAAGCAAAGTTGCTGTATTTTACCAGAATTGTCACTATTAACCTGAAGTAGATTGTAATAAAATGTATATTGTAATCCCTAGAGCAACTGAAAGGACATAGCTAAAAATATATAGTTAACAAGTGAGTTAATTTGCACAGGGTCACCAAGCCAGCTAATGTAAGCAAGATACTGCGTCTACCTGCCTCAGTTTCTCCATATGTCATCTCAGGTCATTAATACTAACCATACATCCTCACTGTTAGGCTCTGTCCTCCCATCCTAGGTCCTCCTTAAGTCTTTGAAGTCAGTACCCAGTATGCTGCAGGCTGCTTGGCCTTTGGCCAAAGCTAGAAAATCTGACATGGCTGGTCAGTGAACTCTCAGTTCTTTCCCCCTCCAAGCAGGAAATATACTTGGCTGCACCTCCTGAGGTTAAAGCATTCATCAGTGGTATCAGGGAGGTCAGATTTCTTTGGGGACAACTTGAGTATCTCAGGTTTTTACAGTCTCTTTTAGGAAAATGAAACCTAGTGGAGGGCTTGCATTATACTTCAATCAGCTGACTGCAGCCTCCCGAGTTTCCTGTGGTCCTAGTTACTCATAAGATGAATTTTAGCACTGTCCCCTGTACCCCATACACACACACACTGTCCCCTGACTCACAGACTTCATCCTTCACCTCCAAAGCTCACTCTTTATATTCCAACATATTAAACTCTCTTCCTCAGCACCTTAAACTTCTTCACCAGCAAGACATTACTTGGGATTTATTACACTTTGTTTAGACCAAGTCTCTGATGCCAGAGATCAGAGCTTCCGGACTAGACTACTGCCACTCATTATTATCTAGAATCTAGATCAGTGTTTGTAAGACATTAATGTGCATAGGAATCAACTGGGGAACTTGTTAAAACATAGATTCTGATTCAGTAGGTTTAGGGAGTAGTCTGAGATTCTGTATGTCTAACATAGTCCCAGGATATCGGGATGCTGCTCTTTGGTGGGCCACACTTTGAGTAGTTAGATTCTGTACTGGAGCATCCCTGGGTTCTAACACCCTTCTTGGAGCTAATATAGACACAATATTATTTTGAAGGTGACAAAAGATAAGAATGGAAAATAGGATTCTAAACTATAAAAAGAAAACATTTAATTAGAATTCTGGATTTCAAAATGTAAAGTTTAAAAAAACCTTTAATATTATTTTGTTTTGTTGTGTTTCGTATGGGTTTTACTATAATCCTTTGTCCCTCCTGTCTCTGTTTCAACAGAATCCAATATCATACAGATTCATCCTGAAGCCGTTCCAAAGGAGTGTGTTGATTGAGATAACAAAAATAACTTATTGTATTTATCCATCCAACCATCTGTGTGACCATCTGTTTAAACATCCATCTCACCATCTCTCCATTCATCCACAGTTCTTAAGAGTCCACTCCATCACACCGGTGCTGTGAAGGATGTAGGTGTTAATGAGACACAGTTCTTGCCCCCAAGAAATTTCATCTCTTGTGGAGATGACACAATTCTTGGGATATATTCTCAAGGACAGTATTAATGGAAGGCCCTAAACATTGTCAGAGTGCTAGTTAAGTACGTGGCTGTAAACTTGAAGAATCCATGATCCGATCATTCAACAATATAAACAGTACTCTCAAGAATATAAACAAAATAGAATTTTATTTCCTGGGTAATAGATGTCTGTGACTTTCTCTTGCCTATTTTCAAAAAGAATCAATTTGAGGTTTTTTAAAAAAAATTCTGAAATGTAGCTTCTTTGCTTTCAGAAAGATGTATTCTTTTCTTTAGCATGGACAAAAATAAGGGGACTCGGCAGAGATGTCTTGAGGAGGTAGTTATTGCCAGCATAGAGGTAATACTCTATGTTCGTAATAACATAATGTTGATTTGTTTGAGTCAGGAAGCTCTTTAGAGATTGCAAAAACTCTGAAGTGCTTCCAGAGTACAGAGTAGAATCACAGAACTTTAAACTTCACGTCATTCATTTTCTTCCAGAGAGGTTACGTCAAACAGCCCATTCAGGATTTCTGCTCTTAGTCTCTTCTTCCCAGAAAAAAAAATCAGTGTATTCTGGCAGCGTCTCCACTAGTGTTTTCATTAAGGCTAATTAATCTTAAAAATTCACACAATAGCAAAGGTCTGGAATCAACCTAAGTGCCCATCAATGGATGAATGGGTAAAGAAAATGTGATATCTATACACAATGGAATATTATTTGGCCATGAAAAAGAATTAAATCATGTCATTTGCAGCAACATGGATGGAACTGGAGGTCATTATGGTAAGTGAAATAATCCAGACACAGAAAGACAAATATTGCATGTTCTCACTCAATGTGGGAGCTAAAAATGTTGATCTAATGTAGGTAGAGAGCAGAATGATAGCTAACAGAGGCTGGGAAGGGTGTGGTGTGATAGGTGGGAGATGAAGAGAGATTGGGTAATGGAACTTATCCTTCTAATGAGATGTAAGGAATAAGTTCTAATGTTTCACAGCAGAGTAGGGTGACTACAGTTAGCAGCAATTCAAAATAGCTAGAAGAGAGGGCTTGAAATGTTCTCAACACATAGAAATGATACATGCTCAAAGTGATGGATATCCGAAATACCCTACTTGATCATTACACATTCTGTGCATGTACCAAAACATCACATGTACCTCATAAACATGTATAAATATTATGTATCAATAAAAAATTAAAAATTGTACATATTTGATGATAACAATCCACACCTCCTGCCTGACTAACACGGCCCCCCACTGGCCAGTTTCCTCATCACTATTCCCTCCTCTTCCTTCACACACACTCCCACCCTATTAGGTGTTTGTACAAATTGTCACTTAGCACTGCAAGTGACCTCAGAGGGACATACCAGACTGTGAATATACAGTACATCAAAGCTGTCACAATGAGGCAGAAGAGGAGACTGAGACTCGATGAGGACTTATCAGTAAGTCCTCAATAAGTATATATCAGTAGTCCCCACCTCTCTGTTCTGCCTGGCCAGCTCTTTCTCGTGTATCCCATGAGCTCTTCCCATGGTCAACCCCCTTCTCTCAACTCCTTCCTTAGTTACCCTCAAGGGGAGAGGAGTTAGTTTGAGTAGCCAGAGGCCAGGACAATTCATTGGGCCACACTGACTAGTGGGCAAGATTACTGCACCTTAAAGTGCATAGACCTCTTCTCTTTCCCGCCTACTTCTCACAGCTGCATTCTAGATGACGCTGTTGTCTTACTCTCACTTCAACTTTCTTCCTGCCTATGTCCGGCCAAGTGATAAGGTAAGATAACATTTGGAGCAGGAAGGCCCATTGTAACCTTTATCAAGGCATTGCATTTGGGTGTTAAGCTTGTGCACAACTAGTAATAAGTAGTGCTTTGATTTCTATTCACTATTCCTTTTGTGGATGGTTCCCTCGAGATCTCCAGTGGAAGGGGGGATAAATAGAGCAGGATTTGGGCATGCCTGGGTCTTTGGCCATAAAATCATTAATATCCCACTCTAAGCTTGCTAGTACTGGGAGTAGAAAATAGGATAGGGTATCAGTTAGGGTTCAGTGCAGGAAAGAGAGCTATTTTAGCTATTTTATGCAAGAAGGGATTTAATGCAGGAAATTAGGTGCTAGTAAAAATCACTGGAAAGGCAAGAGGAGAAAAAATCCTTGCTCGCAGGATAACACAGCAACTTCCAACCCCTGTGAGAGTTATCACCTCTGAGGCCACTCCTGGAAATTTTGAGTAGAAGTAGAACTGACCACCTCATAGTCAAGGACCCCGCACTGCATGATCTGAATGACACCTCTAAGGGTCAGGAAGACAGATTGAGAGGTCACTATCCCCAGTGCCTCTATCGCAACTGCCTGTCTACACTCAGGAAGGTGGAGAACAAACACTGAAACCCTGCTACAGAAAAAGCTCCTGTCTCCAAAATAATGTTGGCCAGAAGAAAAATAGTCTAAAAGGGGCAAGGAGAAGGCCTCTGCCCCATTTCTGCCTCCTATGTCTTGCACAAGTGCATCCATTTGGGGAACATACTTTGTATCTACATCTTAGCTGCAAAGGAATCTGGAAATGCAGACTTCAGGCTTTCCAGATTTTGCAGTGTGGACAGGCACATCCAAAGGAAGGAGGAAAGGAGGCAGAGGAGAGAGTCAATCCATCAACCCACTACAGGGAGCAAATGCAGGGTAGTGTGTGTATGTTACTTTATACTTAAAAACATGTGCTTTAATTGTTACATGCCCAAGAAAAACCTGGAAAATAATAAAAAGTATAAAGAATGTCATAAACATTAGATGTTGGTTGCAAGTAATAGGAATTCTCTAAAGCGACCTGAAGTGAAAAAGGAACCCTCGTGAGAAGGGAATGGGAATATCCCCCAGAATAATAAGGCAAGGGCAGCTGCCTCGGTTACTGATGATCTCAGCTTCCTTGAGCTCCTGCCATTCCTCTTCTCCTCCTCCTCAGACTGGGTGGATGCTGATCCCATTTTCAAGATCAAGAATATGGAAAAAAATGACTCCTTAGATCTTCCCATCCCTGAGATTCGTCAATTTTGTAATCTTGCATCGATTACATAATTTTCTGATGCTTAATAATTTGAGAATCAAGAAAGTTATATACTTTGTAACTTCAAAAAACATGCTTACATAAAATTCGTGGTTTAAAAGCCAAACAAACAAACAAAAATAATATAGGAGAAGCTTAGAATGGAAGACAGTAAGATGATCAGTTGAAAGTAAGTCAGGCCAGAGAGGTAAGCCTGGGAGCAGCTGGCACAGATGTGGTGGTTGGAGCCCATGGGGCTTATGGGGATATTAAACCATGTCTGTCTCCCTCTGAACTAAGAACCAATAGAGAAATAAACAAAGATGCCAATAGATGGAAATCAATATATCTGTTTCATTATTAACAAGGCTGGCCTAGTGAATGTGGCTTAGTTCTGTTGCCACAATTGGGTTTCATAAAACTCTCACTTCTAATTTGAAATTACAAACTTTATTCCAAAGGCCTACAGTTCAGCTTAACATATAGAGGAGGACAAAATTTGTGATTTCCGCAGATAGGATGGTACAAAAAGAGAGATGATAGGCCACGTGGGAACCGTAGACTTTAACATCTGAACCCTGTCCTATAAAGAACTGTGTAAAAATGGGTGTCAGATGAATTATTCCTCCTCCCATGGGAGGAAAGAGGGGTACATTCCAAAAGGTCTTTCCAATATTGTTCCTTCTTGGGAATGGAAGTATCCAGAAACATGAGGAGAGGAGCACAAAGTTTCCTCTGCTAGAGCTGAGATCACGGATGTGAGGATCCCAGGAGACCAAGAATAGAAGAGTACCAAAAATAAAGAGTCTGGAGGATTCTCCAAAATTATATCACTGCTAAAAAGAGCAAAACTAGCAAAAGAGACAGAGTGAGAATGGTCAAAGAAGTAAGTGGCGAACCAGGAGGAAAAAAAACAAGTGATGCTCAAGAAAGCAAAGGGGGAGGCAATGGTGAAAACCAAAGTGTGAGTAGAATGAGGACTGAAAATTGTTCTAGAAAAAATTATTGAGGTGAAATTTATATAACAGAATTAACATATTCACAGAAAAACTCAGTATATTTGGAACACTTTTGTTTTAATATTTAAATCTATTTAAATTTAAATGTTATTTTTCAATAGTTCCTATGGTTCACAATTTAAATGTTCAAAATGATATACAGTAAAAATTCTCCATCTTGAGGATTGCTTGAGCCCAGGAGTTTAAGACCAGCCTGGGCAACATAGCGAGACTCCCATCTTTATAAAAAATAAGAAAAATTAGCTGGCCATGGTGGTGCATACCTGTAGTCCCAGCTACTTGGAAGATTGAGGCAGGAGGATGGCTTGAGCCCAGAAGTTTGAGGTTGCAGTGAGTTATGATGATGGAACCTCACTTCAGCCTGGGCAATAGAGCAAGACCCTGTCTCCAAAAAATAAAAAGAAATTCTCCCTCTTATGGTTATTGCATCATTTTTTTTTTCTTTGAGACAGAGTCTTGCTCTGTCACCCCGGCTCGAGTGCGGTGGCGTTACCACAGCTCACTGCAACCTCAAACTCTTAGGCTCAAGTGATTCTCCTATCTCAGCCTCCCAAGTAGCTGGGACTACAAGCACATGCCACTATGCCCAGCTGATATTTTTCTATTTTTTGTACAGACAGGGTCTTGCTCTTGCTCAGGCTGGTCTCGAACTCCTGACCTCAAGCGATCCTCCTACCTTGGCCTCCCAGAGTGCTGGGATTACAGGTGTGAGCCACCACGCTTGGCCCACATTATTGCGTTATTGACCCTCCACACTGTAATCCTTCTCAGAGGTCAACAATGTGATACCAGTTTTTTGTGTTTATCTCCAAACATATTCTATGCATTTAACAGGACATAGATGTATTCTTTTTCTTTCTTTCTTTTCTTTTACAAAAATGGAAGCATTTTTTTTTGGTACCCTTTTCTAAAAAAATTTAACAACACTTTCTTGGAGATCGTTCCACAGTATTACACAAAGAACTTCCTCAACTACATTAAAACAGCTTTCACATTATTACCGTATTGAAAATGACCGAGGGTGGATTAGGTATGATTTACTCTTTTTTTCCATGTTGTGTGACAGCAAGCAAGGTTGATAAACTTTACTTGCTGATACACGCGAGGAAGTGCCAGAGCTGGGACTGGAACACAAACCTTCCAACTCCACATCCATTGTTCACTTCTTAGACTAGCCTGTCTGTGAAATTGATGGGAGGATTCAATGCTTTCTTTATAACGGGCCATCTGGATGTTTGCATTTAGTGGCGCCGGTACCCCAGCCTAGTGTCTAACTAAATATAGATGCTCTATAAATGTTTGTTGAGTGGAGTAGGATTGGTTAATTCATAACCCTGGGTGATGACTCACATTTTTATCATCAATCTCTCACGTTTCCTAGGCGATATATCCTTAGCATATGTGGTGACGGAAATGCTGGGCATGGGTGCAAATACAAAATGTTCTGGTTCTAGCCAAGTGCAAATTGTTTAGCGACCTGGAAAAATTTACCCAGTCCTCCAGCTAGCACCCTGGTGAGTCAGACAGCACCCCCCCACCCCGAAAGGCCTCCAGCCTATAAGTTCTGCTTCGCAGAAATAGTGTCTAAATCTCTGGTTTTACACGCTCATGACTCTCATATTGATTGAACAAGAAGGATGAACTGTGTAAATTGTGCCTTGCTTATAAACCTTCTTTTCCAGGAATCTGTAAAATGTGCTCGTGTCCTTGGAAAACGATTGTAGGAATTCATGTAGTTGTGAGATTGTGCAAATGTGTGTATTAAGAGGGGGTGATTCTCATGTTTAGTGTGAACATATGTTCCTACATGATGAAAGAAGCCTAAGGCCATGATTCTGAGCATCCTGTATCACTGTTTTCCGCATGTGATGGTTAAGGGAGCATTCTCACTTAGATTGCACTTGATTAGGTTCCCTGCTTGGGCCACTTCCCCTCACCCCTGAGCCCCCAGCAATTTTTACTGATAATTGAGTGATACAAGTGCACATAAAAAAACTCAGGTGGGGACAACTTAAGCACCCTACTTGAGCCATGGGTTACTGAATTTTCAAGCAAGTAATTTCTTATTATTAATTTTTAACTTAAATTCCAGAGGACATACTTTGGATAATTTCAATACTTTTTAGTTGAGGCTTGGTTTATGGTATAGCTTAAGATAATTTTGATCATCCTCATAACAACACTATGAGATATATACCATTATAGCCCCATTTTACAGATAAGGAAACTGGCACTAGAGAAGTTAAAGAAACTTATTCAAGGTTGAGTTGCAATTTGAATGTGGGCATCCTGGCTGTTAAGTCCATCTTCTTGAACACTATGCTATAATGTCTCCACCGACAAGAGAACGAAAAGGGCAGACTCTTAAAAAGGCACTATGTCTGAGATCTTATGCTGTCTGCTCTGGATGAAGGCCTGCATGTACACAGGTGAAACTGGAAGTTGCTGGTAGGTGTACATGACGAACTTGTATTCAGGATTCTATGATGGGAGCTAGGTATACAAATATGTTGATGCTTGTTTGGATAGTTAGAGGGATAGGTCCATGTGGAGTCTTGTTTACTGGTCCAGGGATCTTCATGGGAAGGAACTTAATTTGAGAGGAGATGCTGTTGAAAGAGGCAGGCTTGCGTATGGACAAAGGATCATTATTGGAGGAGAAGTACAATTGGAGGTGTCTTACTCACATTTGTGTTGGTCTCGCCCTTTGCTCCAGGAAATTTTGTCCAAGACTTGGAAAAGGGAGTAAAAACAAGAATAGAGTTGCTTTGTGGTTAAGGAATATTTCTTCCACTTGGCTTGAAGTGGTCACATTTCAGAAGGATAGAACCATGAAAGACTGACCAATGAGCCAGACCTCCCAGGTCACCTCCCAGGAGCTGTAATATAAACCCTAGTGATTTTGGAAGTTTCTGGTAGGTGTACAAGTGATGTATCAATCTGGACTTCAGCTGTGCACCCCATGAGAAGGGTGCCCAAGCAGCAGTGGCAGAAAAGCATAGTGGCCCAGAAACCTGGGTATCTGCTGAACTCCCATAAAAGTCCCCTGAGCTTGGAAATCACAGGTAGAGCCAGAGAACTACTGCTTGGTTACATGTCCCTACTTTCCCTCTAGGCTGATAAATCCTGGGAAATATGGTGTGCGTGTTTTTCTAAGGCAAGCAAAGCACCAAACTATTCCCAAGGAGGAAAGAGAAAAGCAATGTAGTGTTTGTAAAATACATGGAGGACTTTTAATACTTTCAACACAAATTTGTAATGTAAAATATTGTAATCCACTTGTAGTATAAGAGTGCCATAAACTCACCTAATTATCAAAATTCACTCCTTCTTGCTATTGGGAGTACAATTTAATAGGATTGCTGATGGTAATGTACTTAATTGTCTTTGTACTTTCCAGTCTTTGGCCTAAAGACTGTGGGTATTTATACAATGCTGAGGATTGTAGTGTTCTTTTTTTAAAATTTATTTTTATTGATACTAGTAGATGTATATATTTTCAGGGTACATGTGACAATTTAATACATTCATATAATTTGTAAAAATCAAATCAGTGTAAATGGATATCTATGACTTTAAATATTTGTCTTTTCTTTATGCTAGAAACATTCAAATTATTCTTATAGCTATTTTGAAATATATACTAGATTATTGTAAACTATAGTCACCCTACTAATCTATCAAACACTGTGTGTCTTATTTCTTCTTTCAAACTACATATTTATACCCATTGATCAACCTCTCTTCATCCACCCCTCTAGTAGTGTTCTTGTGATTGTAACAGAGGAAGAAATAATCTGTATGTCTTTAAATACCTTGCACACAATTCACATGAGAATCCTGTAAATCACCATTTGAGTCCCTGTATTTTTTAAGGTTCTTTAGAGTTCATAAAGCACTTTCACATAAATTACCTCATTTGATCTTTAGAAGAACCTTAGGTAAAGCAGATCTTAATATCCTCATTTTCCTTTGGAAAAACTGAGACCCAAAGAGGTGGGTCACAGGGAGGGGAAATAGCAGAACTGAATCTGAACTCCATTCTTCTGAATTTAAGTCCAAAGTTTTTCCATTTCGCCTTGTGTTTCCTATCCATCCATCCTTCCATCCATCCATCCATCCATCCTTTCATCATTAATTCATTCAACAGAAATTTCTGAGTGTCTAGTATAAGCCAAGCATCATACTAGGTGCTGTAACAAACAGAAATATGAGTCAGTCATAGAGTCATGAGTCTATGATCCTGTCCCAGGGAATTTATAACACACTAGGGAAGTCAGCTATGGGGTTCAGTAATTCTAAACTGAGACAGGAAGAGCTAAGTACTATGACAGAATCACAGTGTCCTTCAGGAGTTCTGATGCAGGTGTGATAACTTAGAGCTAGGGACAGAGATGCAAAAGATGGAGCAAGAGACTGACATGGAAGGAAGCCTTCATACAGAGATGCTGTGTTCTACACATAGACACCTTTTGAAATTGATTGACTGGGGAAATGGCCCAAGTGTAACCTGAAATGACTCTTAGGGAAACAAATTAAGAAAAGAAGAGAGTCAACAAATCTAAGATGGAACAGAAATGGAAGAGTTTCAGCCAGTGAAATGACCTTTTGGCAGAGGAGAGGGAAGATGACATTCCTGGTAACAGGCAGTTATTGTAACACCACTCTCTATTGGTAAAGATGACAAAAATACAACCAATGACATTTATTTGAATACTTATTATAGGACAGGCACTGAATGCTTTACATATTCACTCATCTAATACAACAACTTTGAGTTGAGCACTGTCATTAAGATACTTTTGTCCAAAAAAAAAGAAAAATCAAATACTACAGATAAAGCAGTCCACTGTGGCCACTATATACCAGCCCCCATGAGGGTCCAGATGTTTCTCTTTGCACTTACAAATAGGTATTTGATGACTATTTAGACGTTGTCTAGTTTTTTTCCATTATAAACAGCAGGGCATTGGCCATACCTGTACCTGCCTTCCCCGGAACTTGCAAGTCATTCTGCGGGGTACAGACCAAGAAGTGGAATTGCTGGGTTGGGAGGCCTTGTGAACTTAAAAGTTTTATTAGATACTTCAAATTGACTTCCAAAAAGACTTTTTCGATTTATACCCTTACAACAGTGCATGAGATGTATACCTTTTGCTACTCCTCAGGATAACCTGCTGTTAACAATCTTCTTATGTTTTGTGCCAATCTCCTGTGTGAAAAATGAAGTCTTCTTATTATTTTAGTTTGCTTTTCCCTGATTACTAGTGAGACTGTGCATCTTTTCGTATCTTTTAGCATTGGCTATTTGTCTTTCTTCTGTGAATTGCCTCCTCATACCTTCATTTATTTTTATTCGGGGCTCTTTGTCTTTGTCTCATTGATTGATAGAACTTCTTCACATATTCCATATGTTTGTGATTTGTTATGTATGCTGCAGATATTTCCTCCCAGTCTATAATTTCTTTTAATTTTAGTCTATGGGGTCTTCTGCCATTTAAAAGTTTGATGTATTCAAAATTATTTTTCTTTCCTTTCTTGTTTCTGCATTTTGTGCTTTGATGTATTCTACTAAATTTCATTTATACTTCTATGGGCTTGCTTTAATGTTTGGCTCTTTAGAACATCTGAAATATATTAAACATATGTGAAAGTTTCTCTCTTCTTACCTCTAGATATAGAATATGATGAAGAGAATGCTAATTATAGAGTTGAACTCCAAAACACGAGAGTTAAGTAGAAGTGGCCATCATCCCATCTGGGGACCGTGGGGTGGGGAACCGCAGCCTTCTGATTTCAAGATTGTTCTTTTTCAAGCACCAAAGGAGGCAAGAAAAGCTTCATCTTTCTCTGCTGTGCCTCTTTTAATAAAAGGATTTGTTCTGTAAAATTTGGATTAAGTCTAAAGGCCGCAGTCAAGGATGCAGAGGCCACATGTGGCCCTAAGGCTGTAGGTTCCCCATCCCCAAAAGGAGATTTTTCAGTAGTATATTCTGGATATTAGTAGGTTATTAACAATTATCACATGAGAAAAGGCTTTTGTGCTCACATATGACTGGGAGAGGCTTGGTTAAACAATATTAAATGGGTTTCTTTGGGGGCAGCTCTATTAGTGAACTTCTGTTTTGGTCAGAAGCTGCAAGTTGTCTTCAGATGGAAGTGTACAGTGTGTTGAAATATCCAAAGGATCATTCAACCTAGGTTCTCAACTTTGGCTGCATTTTGGAAGAGCCAGGGCACATTAATAAAACATGGGTGAATCCAAGTCTCTCAGCCTCAGAGACTGGAGTTAATTGGTTAGGAGTGTGGTTTCGGTATGGGGATTTTTAAAAGCTCCCTGGTGGTCCTAATGTGCAGGCCAAGTGTAGAACCACTGATTAGTCTAATGGCTTCATTTAGTACAGAGGGAAACAGACATCTAATAGGGTGGTGAAGCATCTCAAGCCAGTCTGGGGAATAGGTGGGACCAGATACAGATGTTTGGAACCCTAGGCCTGGCCTTTCCCTCTATACTGTGCTGCTTTCCCCCAGCACATCTCTAGTTTGCAGGGTTCAACCTGCAGCACACGTTGCAGGCATTGGCTTTGGCATAGGTCATCTACTACCTAACTTGTATCACTTGTTGGCTCTGAATGTCCTCAGTTTCCTTATCTGTAAAAGACGTCTAATACCCCTTCTGCCTCACCTCATAGTTGTTCTGAGAATTGAATGAGCTAATGCATATGAAAGTGTTTTCAAAAATGTACATTGTGAAAACGGAAATTAGAGTGGGCAGGTAAAGGCAGGTAACACAGTGTCTAACACAGCTCCATTCATAAAAGGGATTTGGGAGATGTTTATTGTCAGGATTGCTGGTGAGAGTGAAAAGCAGCTGCTTTTACAGAACAGTTTTTTCACAAACACACCTGGAATCCCTCATATCCCAGCAAGCTGTCAGCATAGGGAACCCTTGATTAAGCTTAGCAAATTTCCAGCCCCAGGGATTCAGAACACAAATTTCACATAATTAACATTCACATGCATATGCATGAACATTTATATAATTTTGCACGCTGTGTTCAATAGTCTCCAACTTAATGAAGTAGTGCACCCTGCGGTGGTCACGCTGGGGGTGTCTTTTTCTCTGGGCCATCTCCTAATGTAGAGGACAACTGTCAGGGCCCCAGGAGACTGAACAACTGGAGGGAGCTGAGAGAGTTGTAGGCAGAGGTGGAAGCACCCAGGGGCCTGAGTGGGAGGCCTCCCTCCTGCCAACAACCACGGAGTCGATGGAGCACTGTGGCTTTCCAAGAGCACCATGAAATGGTGGTACTTTCTCGCAGGGGCATTGGCAACATTTAGGGTTCTGTAGGAATCTGGGAAAATCAACCTGCCCGGTGCCTTGGGGACCAGCCCCCTTCTTAGCCACAGAAGGAATTTAGAGAAGTCTGAAGGAGGCATAAACAGCCACCATAGACTTTTCCTTCAGTGGTAGACCCTCGCTAACGAAAGTCTGTGTCATTTGTAATTACTTCAAGATATTTATGTGGTACGTGCTGGGGAGACACAGAGAACATCAGACCCCATCCCTGTGCTTGTGGAGAAGACAGTTGTGCTGAGGATACAGACAGAGAGCAAGTCAATGGAAAAACGAAAGTGGTATTTTGCAGTGTTATGAAAGAAGCAACCAAGGGCTGGCAAGGGATCGACGGGTCAGGTGGGAGGGCACCTGCTTTGGTGACAATGGTCAGAAGGTGACTAGTGTGGCTGGAGGGCAGAGAATAAGGAGGAACAGGCAGAAAAACAGGTGTGGGTGGGGACACGAGCAGGGACCAGCTCAACCCAGACATGATAGATGTGCTGCAGCTATTAATGTTATACAGCCATGTCCACTTGCTTGGGTGATGGTCAGGCTAATGTTCAAAATAATCAACACCTGGCAGGGGTGGAACTGGCTTTCTGGGGCCCAAAGCATATACCCTTTTGAGGGCCTTCTTTAAAAAAAGAAATTTTGAAATGTCTTCTCAAAGCTTTTGTTTTCTCAAAACAAAACTGATGTGGCCTTGTGAACACATAGCTAGTGTCTTTGAAAGGTGTTTTGCCAGTGAGGGGCCCTGAAGCTTAGGCTTCATGAGCTTCACAGTAAATCTGCCTTTGGAAATTGTTCATGGCAGATGTCAGCCACAGGCACTGGGACAGCTGTCCTGGAATGGCCCAGCTAAATGTCAGCAGGACAGGTGTGGCAGATGGCAAGGTTCTTTTGGAGCTAAGGAGGAGGGGGAGAATACCTTCCAAGGAATAGGGCAAGGGTACTAGGGATATTTGTAAGGAAGTGGGGATATTGATGGCCTCTGAATATAAGTGGCAGAAGTTATGTAAGTTATAATATATATAATACGAGGGCTGTCCGGAAAGTATCAGCCAAACATGAATACATAATTTGAGGTTTTTTTCCCAATCTCTCATGAGTTTGAAGAGAAGGAAACAAGGCCATGCCTCAGACATACCTGATGAATGTGCCCTGTAGATTCTTGCAAAAGCAATGCATACATTTTCCTTGTTGGGTTTCCTGTGCTAAAGCACACATTCAAATGGGAGAGCAGAATGAATTATTAGTATTATTATTGACAGCAAAAATTATTATTCCATACACTGATTAACCACTCCACAGTGTTCAAAGTAATTTCACCTCTATGCTCTCATTTGTTGATGGTAACAATTGGTAAGGTAATCAGGGCAGATTTTTTGATTTTGTAATTTTCTACTTAAAGGTGAGGAAACTGAAACACTCCTTCCCTCCTTCCAAAGTGTCCTGTCCACACAGCTAGTAAGTGACAGCTTGGACTTGAACCCAAGGTTTTCAACACCATGTCTATTCTTTCCACAATCCTATATTGACAATCTCTCTTTCTTTGGCTCATGCTGAACAATGAAAATATTTGGAATTTGGATTGAATTTGGAAAACATTTAGCAAGCATTTGTCAATAAGTCTATACCTCAACCTGAGGAGGTAGGATCTCTCCAGTGTTTAAAGTATTTATTTCTAACTAGGTTGCCCAATTTAACACATTTTTCTTATGCACTTATCGTATGCTGAGACCTGGGCTAGGCTCCGTAGACGACATAAATTGCAGAAGACGGTTTGACATAGGATGCCTTTAGACTTCTTTTCCTACCTCTGAGCTACCATAATGCTTCATTTTAACCTCATTTTATCTGCTAACAAGTTGGGAGGTGGGGCAGGTGAAATGCATAGATAAATTCCCGGACTCCCACTTGCTAGGAACGGCCCTGTTTACAGCCATCCTACTTACTGCCTTGGAGCCAGCCTTTGCCTTCTGCCATTCCCGAGAGCCCCCATAACTTCCTCAGCTTCTTTTGTGTCCTGGATCCAGCCTGTTCATCCAATACACATTGATTTTTCAAAAAATGGTCCCACAATTTTCCCTACTTACTGTTGTAATTTAGAATGTTGATGTTGGAGGAAATTTTGAGGTGTGATCTGATTGAAAGGGAAAGGATACATGAAACTGTATTCACCTGGCACTTTACACAAGATTGAAAAATACTAATAATCCAGTTTAAAGAATCAAGGGCTGATGGAGATTTGTGGGGAAATCAAACCCTACCTCGTACTCCCCTGTAGACATCTAAATAAAGCCCTATTCCTTTTGCTACCTAATGAAGCTGAGATGCCAGAAATGTACTGGTATAATGTAAGAAAAGAAATAAAATTCTCAGGGAGGTAGGGATTCTGGACTGGATCTATTACTCATGACTCATTCACTTCCCCAAGCATGGCTATCAAGAGGTCTCAGAAGACATTTCTTTAAGCAGAACGTGAAGATAAAATTTCTGTTTCTGAAAGTATGGAAAACTAGATGCTCTGACACATCTGCCAAAAAATAATTTAAAAATCTGGATAAAATATATTTTAAAAAATTAAGTGTAAGCAGAGGCTAGAAATAAAATGTTGAAACTTTAGAGTCTAAAATCAAAGTGAATCAAGAGGAACAAGATACTAATATATGCAACAGTATGGACTAACCATTGTGCTGAGTGAAAGAAGCCAGGCAAAACAGAGTATATACTGTATGATTTCATTTATATAAAGTTCTGGAAACTGCAAACAATCTACAGTGATAGGAAGTAGGTCAGTGTCACCTGAGGATGGGGGTAGATGGAGAAAGGTGTTATAATGGGGCAGGGGGAAACTTTTGGAGCGATGGAAATATTCACTATCTTGATGATAGGGATGGTTTCATGAGTGTATGCTGCCAAAACTGATCAAATACGTACAGTTGATATTACTTCAATTATACAGCAATAGAGTTGCTAGTAAAAAATACCCAGACTAATTAATAAAAACCAAAGTGATATCAAGAACTCAATCAAAACTTAAACATTGCTGAAAGCGGCTTTTACTCTGAGGGCACACACCAACTATGGTCATGTTGAGCTTCCCTCTCACAACCTGGAAGGGTAAGGGGGAAAAGGAGAAAAAGCCTAAAGTGGTGAGTTTAATAGGGGAGCCCCTGTACAAAGCTGGAACCTCAAAGTGCTACAGCTTTCCTATAAGGATGGCCAAAGCACAAACCAGTCCCTCACTCCTTGCCCACTCAGGGCATGATAAGTTTTAATATCTTCTATGCTTTTTTTTATCTTGATAGCAAACACAAGGTTTCTGGATCAGAGATCAGACCAATTATGTACTCACAGCAATAACACTACTGGTTCCCCATGCTCCATGTACCCCGTTGTGGTGATGCGATGAAGGCAGATGTCCACCTTGCATGTACAGAGGGAGTTTGACCTCCAAGAGGGGACCCCAGAAATTATGAACCTCAGAGTTTACATAAGAACTGTTTCACAGCTGCCACTCTCCCCTCTGCAAAGACGGAGAGAGACCTTTGCTCTCTAATGTAAATAAATCCTCTCTGGGAAGAGAAGGGGAAAGTTCCTAGGTGTTTACAACCCTCTGAAAGTAAACAAATAACAGCTCCAAGAGAGAGAAATCTCCAAATCTCTCTGGGGTTATAAACTGTCTTTCATTTCCAAGGCTTGTTTGCCATTCACTGGTACTTTGCCAGGTATTTTTGTTCATGCACAAACATGAAAATATTCATACTGTTTCTCAACAGAGGATAAATGGGAACACGGCCTACCTTGAGCTTAGATACTTATAGAGGGGTGAAATACCTACTTGTGCACTCATAAACATAGAATGACCTCATGCACATTGAATTCCCATTACCTGCAATGTAATAATAAATTAGACACTGAATTGATGACTTAATAGCTGATTAGGTATAGCTGAAAACAGAACTGAAAAATAAAATCATACTGGAAATCAACCAGCATGATGCAAAGAGAGACAAAGAGATAGAATATATGAAAAAGGGGTTAATAGATATGGGAAAGAGAATGAAAAGATCTGTCATGAGTCTAATTGGAGTCCCAAAAGGAGAAAAAGAGAGAGAATGGAGAAGAGGTAATTTTTGAAAAGATAATAATTTCAGAATTGATGAAAAACTCTAATCCTGAAATTCAGAAAGACCAATGAATTCTGAGCAGGTTCTTCTTCTAATTAGAAGAAATACATTCCTAGGTACATCATAGTGTGTATTAAAGGCAGCAAGAAAGACAGATTACCCTCAAAAGAACACCTAGATCACTGACCAAGAACTCATAAGATTTTTAAAAATTGAGATGTAATCCACATACCATAAAATCTGCTTTTTAAAGTGTACAATTCAGTGATTTTAAGTAACTTCATAAGGTTCTGCAACCATCACCACTATCTAGTTCCAGAATATTTTTATTGTCCCCCAAAGAAATCTGTACCCCTTAGCAGTGACTCCCCATTTCACTCACGTCCCCCAACCCCTGGCAGCCAATACTCTAATTTCTGTTTCTATGGATTTACCTACTTTTGACATTTCATATAAAGGGAATCATATAATATGTGGCTTTTTGTGTTTACTTTCCTTCACTTAACATAATGTTTTCAAGGTTCGTTCATCTTGTAGCATGTGTCAGTACTTCATCCCTTTTTGTGGCTGAATAATATTCCATTGTACGGATATTGTTTCATTTATCCATTCATCAGCTGATGAACATTTGGGTTGCTTCCACTTTTTGTCTATTATTAATACGCTGCTATGAACACTTTTATGTACAAGTTTTCACGTGAACATATATTTTCAGTTCTCCTGGTATATATCTAGAAGTGGAATTCCTGGGTTACATGGTAACTCTCTGTTTGGATTTTTAATGAATGGCCAAACTATTTTCCCAAAGTGGCTGTACCATTTTACGTTCCCACCAGCAATGTACGAGGGTTCCAATCTTTCCACATCCTTGCCAAAGCTTGGTATTGCCCGTGTTTTTGATGATAGCCATTGTAGTGGGTGTGAAGTGGTATTTCATTGTGTTTTTGATTTGCATTTCCCTAATGACTAATGATGTTGAGCATCTTTTCATGTGCTTATTGTCTGTTTATATGACTTTTTTGGAGAAATGTCTTTTCAAGTCCTTTGCCCATTTTAAAATTGGATTATTTATCTCTGTATTATTGAGTTATAAGAGTTCTTTATGTATTCTTGATACTTGCTTCCTATCAGATATATAATTTGCAAATATTTCTCCCATTCTGTGGGTTGCTTTTCACTTTCTTAATTAAATTGGTAATAATTGATCAACAATTATGTGCACATATGGAAGTAACATTCATCGTGTAGCTCTGATTCGGGTGGCGCAAAGGCAATATATGTAACCAAAGTGTTTGTACCCCCTTAAGATTCTGAAATTCAAAAAGATAGTGTTTAGATATTTTTTTAAACTACTGAATTCCGAGTCTGAAAAAAAAATTAAGACTATTTTAGTGTTCTCCTGATTTGCTGGTGCCCTACTTTCTTCAGCCTCCACTGGGTAAATGTGACAAACTCAAATGTAAATTTACCTTCTATACAGAGTGACATAACATAGTGTTGGTAAATCCTGAGTTGGTCAGATCTTCCTCAACATCAGATGATGCCTTGTGGGATATAGAATGACCGCCCCTAGACAAGAACAATTTAAGAGTGGTCAGTAAGAGAAAACAAGTAGCCCTTCAAGTATATTTGCATCACATGTGTGCATGTGCATGTGTGAGTGCACACACATGCCTTGCAGATTCAGAGCTGATAGGATAGGTTGGTAAATGACTGATGGTCTTCCCTGGGACGGGGATCAATATTGACTAGAGTTGCTCAATTTGTTATTTCTTTCAAATCACTTTACTGGGAAAGTAGGAGAGAGAATGGAATTGATCCTTCCATTTTCCTCCAAAGAGGATGAGGAATTTCTGTTGTTTGCCTCCTGTTTCCTTGAATGGCCTCTCCTTGCAATCCCCACACATCGACCCTACAGGCTGCTGTATATCCTTGACTCAATGAACCTGGTATCTCCTGCCTCATCATGTCTTCCTTCTGTTTCCATCGCCATTCCCCTGGTTTAGGCTTCTTGATGGGCTGCCTCCTAAGTTGTCTCCTTGCCACAGTTCCTCAAATTCTACTCTGATCCCTGCATCACTGCTGTAGCATCCTTCGGAAAGCCTGGATCTTATCATTTACACCCTGAGAACCTGACGAGCCCAGGTCTTTTCATCGTTATGAACAGCAGTCCTCAGTAAAGCTGGCTGAAAGAAAACATCAATGAGCCTGTCTCTTCTTTGCATAAAAGCCTTCACTGGCTCCCCCTACCTTTCCCCTGACATCTCAGGAACTTGGCGTGAAAACCAGAGCACCTTCCGTCCTAGTCCTGCCATAGTCCATGTTTCCTGCCCTACTGCCCACCACAGCCGCCCTGCACTACTCTGTCCCTTGTCCCCAAGGGCATCTCCATGTCTCTGGGTCTTTATCCACTTAATCTCCCTTCCAAGAATGTTCTTAATTTTTAAAAAACAAATTGACATTCTTCTCCCTGCGTACCCAGCACCAGCATCAGCTCTTCTGTGCAGACCTCCCGGTCCTGTATCAGGGCCTCTCCTTCCTTGCTCCCGCTGTGCTTTGTCTACACCTCCTATCTCCTTCCTGGAAGACTGGCATTTTGTTTAATCCAGACATATCCTCTCAGGGCCTAGCACAGTGGGATGGTCGATAAACCTTTGTTGAATTGAGCTAAATTTTTATGCACAAGCTTAACTTTTGGAAGGAAAGCTCAGAAAGAAAAATCAGGAGAGGAAGTGGGTATGGGTTTCTTGATTCTTTGGAATTTCTAGATATTTCAGGCCACTGAGCTGAAACCCCTGCTCCCACAGGGCCCTCGTTGCTGTCCCTCTCTTTCTCCTCTTCCTCAGTCTCTGGCTTGCCAGCCGCCCCTCCTCTGTGTGGCCAGTGGATGTGGTACCTGCCTCCACCTCCTTCCCCCTCTGGCTTGTCTGACAGTCCCATGAAGAAGGAGGAAGGTGACCTTCCCTGGGACTGTCTCCATGGGGGACGCGGATGTAACAGTCTTCCCTTTGCAGAAAGGCAGAAGGAACAGGGGAGAGAAGCAGGATTTCAAGCTCTCTTTCCTCTCTTGTTCGGGGGTGAAACTCACGCCTGATAGTAGGGGAGGGGAGAACTCAGAGCAGGTGTTTCCCCCACTGGGAGGCAGAACACACCTCTAGCACTTCATCTTTACCCTGCGCTCTCTGAGTTGCTCACTGCTCCCCAGAACTGCATTTCCTATGGAGTAAATTCTAGGGTTCAGCCAAAGGACAGGAGGCAAGATCATGAGATCCTTACACATCAAACTGCCTGACCTGCTGATGTAATTCATTTGCAAGGACACCATAAGGATGTTATACCTGGATAGGGCTGCCCTTTGCACTGGCTTCTGGGGATGGCTTTCCCCTCCCCCGCACATAGCGATGATCTTCCCTGTGCTTATGCTGGGGTGTGGCATCTGCCCTTCTTAACCCACATTACCTAGTTGCCTGGCCACTTGGCCCTTCCTTCTCATAACTTCTTTTATTTTTTTTTTCTGAGACAGAGTCTCACTCTCTTGCCTGGGCTAGAGTGCCGTGGCGTCAGCCTAGCTCACAGCAACCTCAAACTCCTGGGCTCAAGCAATCCTACTGCCTCAGCCTCCCGAGTAGCTGGGACTACAGGCATGCGCCACCATGCCCAGCTAATTTTTTCTATATATTTTTAGTTGTCCGATTCATTTCTTTCTATTTTTAGTAGAGATGGGGTCTCGCTCTTGCTCAGGCTGGTTTCGAACTCCTGAGCTCAAACAATCCGCCCGCCTCAGCCTCCCAGAGAGCTAGGATTACAGGCGTGAGCCACCACGCCCGGCCATAACTTCCTGTAACTGCTGTACTCAGACTGACCTAACCCTTCTGGACAGCTTTGAACACCGATCTCCTTGTCTGTCCTCCTGTCCCTGCACACCTTTCCTCAGCTCTCCCCACCAACACACACACTTACAGGGCTGGCCCAGTGCATAGCATCTACCACCTACACGGTCCATCTGGGATCTACAATCCATATGCTGTTATTTAAATCTAAATGAATTAAAACATTAAAAAATTAAAAATTCATATTAATCACATCGCAAGCACTCAGGAGCCACACGTCACTAGTGGCTATGTATTAGTCAGTGCGGATTTAGAACATTTCCAACACCACAGAAAATTCTGTTTGAATATGCTGTCACCACCAGGAGATTTTTTTTGTCTTTCTGAGACATGTTTATTGAATTTCATCTGAGCAAAATGATTTTTCTTTGCATATTTTATTATTCATCTATTAGTTTCTTCAGAGTATCATTCTCTGAATTAAGACTTGGTTTCACCAGCATGGGTATGTAAACGGAGACAATGTAAGAATAGCCACCACTATGCAGTGACTATTTTGTACAAGGTACTATGTCAGTCATTTTCTGTTTGTTAGTTCTGATTCCCACAACAACCTTGTGAGTTAAGTATTTTTATTTGTATTTATAGATATGGAGACTGAAGCTCAGAGAGGTAAATGGACTCTACACAGCTAGTCAGGAGGTGGGATTCCAGCTCAGATCTGTCAGCCTTCAAGATCCTTTCTGATTTATATATCAGTGCCCTTTCAGCGTGCAAGAGCATTTGAAATGAGGATTTACCCAAGCTGAGACATATGGACTTGGAAGATGTAGTTTACAATCACTGTTCTCAGAGATCTTTCAGCCTAGCTGAGAAGGAAAACAACCTCATTGCTACTGTCACCACACTGCAAACATTTGTATAACACTTTATAATTCACAAAGGGTGTTGTCATTATTTCAGTACTCCTGGAGCTGTTACAGTGCTGGACTTACCAAGGCAAATGAGGTGTATGCAACTGGACGGTGGAAGTGCTCCAGAAGGAGCCCTGACTGTGATTGACTGGGAGACACAGAGGAGGTGGCACAGGAGCCGAACCTTGGTGGGTTAGGAGGATTTCTACAGGCAGAAGGGTGCACTGGGCAGAGACAGTCACACGATGAATGGTACAAGCCCATGCTGAGGCCCCATTTGCCTCAGAGCCATCCTCCTCCCTGCAGAGTGAGCTTTCTTCTTCTCCCCCCACCCATCTCCCAAGAGGTGGTCTTGTTCTGTCTCCTGGGCTAGAGTACAGTGACATCATTGTAGCTCACTGCAACCTCAAACTCCTAGGCTCAAGGGATCCTCCTGCCTCAGCCTTCTGAGTAGCTGGGACTATAGACGCACATCACCATGCCTGGGTAATTTTTCTGCTTTTTGTAGAGACAGGGTCTTGCTCTTGCTCAGGTTGGTCTCGAACTCCTGAGCTCAAGCAATCTTCCTGCTTCAGCCTTCCAGAGTGCTAGGATTACAGACATGAGCCACCATGCCTGGCCAAGAGTGAGCTTTCTTAAACAAGACTGTGGCTTCCACTGCCCAGGGATATAGTCCCAACTCCCTGGGATGGTTTGGAAGGCTGCACAGTCTGGATGCATCTTTGTTCTCACCATTTCTACCTCTTCTTCACTGCCTACCCTACAGGTGACTTGTTTTCTTTGAACATATCAAGCCCTCTCTCACCTTGGGCCTTTTTTTTTTTTTTGAGGCAGAGTCTTGCTATATCACCTGGGATAGAGTGCTGCAGCGTTAGCCTAGCTCACTGCAACCTCAATCTCCTGGGCTCAAGTGATCCTCCTGCCTCAGCCTCCCAAGTAGCTGGGTCTACAGGCATGCACCGCTACACCCAGCTAATTTTTCTATTTTTTAGTAGAGATGGGGTCTTGCTCTTGCTAAAGTTGGTCTTGAAACCCTGACCTCAAGTGATCCTCCTGCCTCAGCCTC
>NW_012150030.1:1458214-1467866 GCF_000956105.1 Propithecus coquereli
GCTCTTGCTAAAGTTGGTCTTGAAACCCTGACCTTGAGCGATCCTCCCGCCTCAGCCTCCCAGAGTGCTAGGATTAAAGGCGTGAGCCACCGTGCCTGGCCACCTTAGGCTTCTTTTCAGATTTTTCTTCACTTGACTGTCTTTCCCTTCACCGCCCTTTTGCTTTTCTCACTAATGTCTCTTTATTCCTTCAGGACTCAGTTATCTGCCTCCTTGGTGGCCTGTGGGCCCCCGTGCTTCCTCCATCATAACTGCCATCCCCTCCACCGAAAAAGCCTCTTTCATGTGACTCCCTGCATCTCCCCAGCGGATAAACAACTTTGAGGCAAGGATTGTGTCTTGTTCATTATGTACAGAGCTTGAAGTGTATTTGTAAATGATTGATAGATATTTGTTGAATGAATAGATGAAGATGTTTCCACTTACCAAGGACACTGACCTGTCTGTAGGGATAATACTGGGTTTCATGGTGAATGTATGAGAAAAACACTGAAGTAACCATTATGATGAAAGTGCATGACTTATGGGATTTTACCACAAATCAATTTTATTTGTGTCTGCCATGTCTCCATACATTTATCCAATAGGCCTAGTTCTCCCCCTGCCCCTGGCTAAACATGTGGGCACTCCCATGACTTTTCTAGTAATCCTCACACAATCTGTGTTGTCATCACATGTCTCAGTGTTCCCTGAACATGCCTTTGTTCAGGCTCTTCCATCAGCTTGGACACCAACCAAGACTGACTCCATCCTCCAGATTATGTCTAAAACACTGCCTCCTCTGGGAGCTCCCCAGAGCTAAATCACTTCTCAGTGTTCCCATAGCTGCAGCTGGACTTTAAACAAGCCCAGTGCATTCCACTTGAACTAAGCACATAACTGTTAAATGTCTAATTGTATCAGATCATCAGCTGTTGGCTACTGCAATGCAGGTGTTTTATGGGGGTGGGTTGGTAAACTGTGAAGTCCTCCAGGAAAAATAGCAAGTGATCACCTCCCTTTTGTGGGTGGTGAAGAATATTCTGGGTATGGGTAGGTTGGGGGCAAGTCAGTGCAGGAGACTGAAGATGATCACTGGCTAAGAAGTCTCCATTTTCTTCCTTGAAGCCCACAGATGTTCTGGAACCCCTGGGTTCCCATAAAAGCAAAAGAGGACAGCACTCAGTTGGTGGTGTGTCCTTGACAATGTGATGCTCTGCTGGACCCAGAAAAGCTAAAAATTAGGAATTCAACTCCAGGCCTGTATCTCATAAGGGAAGTGAAGGGCACTCTGAAGATCTGAAATTTGGCAACCTGGGGAAGGGGCTTGCCAAATGTATTATTGTTTCCTGACCTAATGTCTTTGGATTATTTTAGGCTGATGAAATTTTTTTTAATATAATTGTGTGCCAGGATTACTTCCAAGATGTAGTAGGGAGAGGGAAAAGAGTCCTGCCTGGTTTGGTGTATTAGATGGTCCCAGCTGTGTTATAGAACCAGCAAAATGGAGCTTGCACAGGCATCTTTGTGGGGCTCCAAAAGTAGTAAGTGCTATTCATCCCCAGGTCGCATGGCCCTCACTTCATCCATGTTTTGCTTTATAATATTAGTTCTGTATCGATCTGATGTCCCACTAGATTGTTTGCTCCTCAAGGACAGGCATTCTTAGGTCCACAGAGAGAATGCTCTATATATTGAGTTTTGGGTGAATGTTTGTTTATCAAATGGTGGCTGCTTTCCTTGTTTCAGCTTCCCTGCCCTGTGTGGTTGGTTCATTCAGCTGCCTTAAGCTGAGGCCTAATTAGAACAAGTTTAAGTGTTCGAGGCAGGTGTGAGTAGATTGGCATCATGCTGTTACTTGACCATCCAGGCAAAAGTTTAGTCAGGAAGCAGCGATCGAATAGTGTGATAGGGACAGGGGGATGGGACATGTTGGGTTACATCCTAGGAGGGTTTGCATGCAAGGATTGGATAGTCAAGTGTGGAAAATACGAGTGTATGCACAGAATTTGCTATGCTACAATGTGTTTTTATAATACCATTTAGTTGACACAACATTGATTGAGAGAGAGAAAGAGAATGGTACCACAACTTTGGTACGAGTTGTGTCTGTTCATATGTAATTTTCCTAGGCAAAGGGAGCCAGAATAGTGGTAGTGAAATTATAACTACAGTGGCAAAGAAAAATTCCTGAGCTTGGCTGTTGTATCAAAAGCAGCCCTCTCAGCGTATTTTGGAAAAATTAAATGCGAGAACCTACTCCCAGGGCTTGTCTCCTGGAGTGGCACTCCCTGTACCTCATAAGCATACCTTGCACATGTGGCAGATGACCTGTCCTCCTGTACACACCTCAGCAGCAGTCCAGCTGTTTTGTCTTTGTGCCTGCAAGCTAGCATTTGCACTCTTTTGTTCTGTGCATTTGTGACACCCCCTTAGTTTGTAATGCTTTGCACATGTGATGTACTTGATGCATAAATAGTAAATGAAAGACTGGTCTCTTAACTCCTGAATCTAGCTGTGCTGCATTCCAGGGAGGAGGTCACCACCAGAATAATACTTATTTGAATAAATTATTAGTAACATCATGTGCATTTTTTTTTTTTTGATGAGACAAAAAAAAGTGTACTGGTTAGAAGGGACAAGTTTGTTCTTACATGCCAAGGGGAGACACAGAAGGATTTTAATTTAGTCCACTTCTGTCCTTCCAGCTCTATTCATTCAGGCCTCCTAGAAAGTGGTCTTCCTTGCCCACCCTCTAAAACCTGGTATCCCCACAGTCTCTATCTGCTACCCCACTGCTACTCACTTCACTTTATTCCCAAATTTATAACATATATTTATTTACTTGCTTATTGGTTGTCTCCACTGGAATGTGAGCTGTTAGAGCCCAGCTCTTAGAACAAACCTGGTACATGGTAGGTTGTTGCTTAATGAATGCATTCAGATTCAACTCTCTGATATAAACGCTTTGGAAAATGATTTGGTACTTTGCAAACATGAGCATATGCATAGCCTGTTACCCAGCAATCTCACTCCTCGGTATGTACTTATGGTAGAACATTCCCCTTCTTTCTCAGTATTCATCCTCTTCTTCCTCCATGAAAATAGAAGTTCTAGCTGGGCATATGACTGCCCATAATAAAGACCTGATTTCTCACCCTCCATTGCAGCCAGGTGTGGCCTGTGAGGTATAAGTAGAAATGTGTGTAGCATTTTCTAGGAACCTTCCTTAATAGACAAATGATGTATGTGATTTGCATCTTATTTTTCATTCTTCCTTCATTCCATTGGCTGAAATGCAGAATGCCATCATCTTGGATTGTGAGGATGAGAGCCACACCCTGAGAACAGTAGAGCTGTGAGCTGGAAGGAGCCCGGGCCTCTAGGGACTTAGGAAAGCAGAGCTGCCATACTAGCCATGCATGGCATCCATCCTGACTTCATTTGAGTAAGAGGGAAATAATTTCTATCTGGTTTAATCCATTGTTATTTTGGGTTTCTGTCACTCATGACTGAACCCAAGCATAACTGAAATAATACCTGGAGAAAATCTCTCCACATGTATAAGAATATCCATAGTAAAATTACTCATTACAGAAATAAAAAAGGAAATACCATCAAAATGTCCAACTGTATACACATAGGAAGTACAAGTTTAAGGGAAAAAGGGAATGATTAACACAGAGTTAAGGATGGTGACCACCCGTGGGTGGAGGGGGGCAGTCCATCAGGGTGGGCCATATAGAGGTCTGCAGAGGTCCTGGAGTGATTGTGGAACTCTAGGAGGGTACAAGGCATGTGAGTTTCCTTATTAGCCTTTAAACTAGACAAATATACACAAATGCTGTTTTGAATTTAGGGGGACATATTTCCCTCCCTCCCCTTTTTCCTCCCTTTCTTCTTCTGAGATAGGGCCTCACTCTGTCACCCAGGTTAGAGTGCAGTGGTGCGATCATAGCTCACTGCAGCCCCGAACTCCTGAGCTCAAGTGACCCTCCTGCCTCAGCCTCCAAGTAGCTAGGACTACAGGTGCATGCCACCAGGCCTAGATTATTTTTAAAAAAATATTTTTGAGAGACTGGGGCTAGACAAGGTGGTTCACTCCTGTAATCCTTAATCGGCACTTTGTGAGGACGAGGCAGGAGGATTTCTTGAGGCCAGGAGTTTGAGACCAGCCTGAGCAAGAGTGAGACCCCGTCTCTACAAAAAATAGAAAAATTAGCTGGGAGTGGTGGCATGTGCCTGTCGTCTCAGCTACTCAGGAGGCTGAGGCAAGAGTTTGAGGTTACAGTGAGCTATGATGACACCACTGCACTCTAGCCCAGGCTACAGGGTGAGATCCTGTCTCAAAAAAAAAAAAGAAAAAAAAAGATTGAAGTAGACATAATCCACTCAGAGTAACCATTCAATACATTGGTTGATGATGGCAATTAGTACTAAAGGGGAAGAGTGAAAAGCAAATGAATGCCTATAAAGCACGGTATCTGCTCACTCACCATCAACTTCTATCAGGTACAACTTAAACTCTAGTTTTAAGTTAATGCCAAAAATCTCTTTCTAAAAAAAAGCAAAAATTAATTCATCAAATATTTATTACCTGACCACTACATGTTTCACATGGTTCTCACCACTTCAGAACAATATATAGTACAATGAGTCTAAAGTGATTAAGGTGGTGCCTTGAGTATGATAAGCACCAATATTATTATTATTACTGCTACTACACATACTTAGCCTGAAAGCCTTTAAGCTCTGAAGCAATTTAGCATCAAAATCACTCCCAAGACAGCTTTTGCCACCTTTAAAGGCTTACCTTTATAATAATATGTAGCTAGATTCAGTTAATTCTACAGGACCAAAACTGCCAGAATTTTAGTGGCTTTAAACAAGAATCTATTTCTTGTTCATATACATTCTGCTTTGAGTCTGGGCTGCTTTTCTGTGTGATTGCTCTCCATGGATAGGCTCAAGACAGCAGGCATTTTGTGCTGGTGACACTTTATGTCAAAGGTTGCTCCTATAATTGCCACTGCAGGGGAGGTATAGCCAGAGAGTCTTCAATCACATTTTGTGGGCTAAAGCAAGTTATTTGGCTTCTTCTGACATCAAGGGAGATGGAAAAGGGCAGTTCTATGATTCTGGAAGGAGTAGTGTATGGTTTGAATGTGTTTCTCAAAGTTTGCATGCTAGAAACTTAATCCCCAAAGTAGCAATGTTGGAAGGTGGGGCCTAATAAGAGGTGGCTGGGTCATGAAAACTGCCCTCAGTGAGTGGATTAATGCTGTTATCTCAGGAGTGCATCGGTTACCAGGAGAGTGGGTTTGGTATAAAAGCAAGTTTGGTCCCCTCTTGCTCTCTTGCCCTTCGCCTTCTCTTGCCCTGCTACCTTCTGCCATGGGATGACACAGCATGAAGGCCCTCACCAGATGCCAGTGCCGTGCTCTTGGACTTCACCATGAACCAAATAAACTATTGTTGGTAATTCTTCTAGTCTCAGGTATTGTGTTAAAGCAACACAGAACACACTCACACAAGTGGTACCAAACACTGGTGAATGGGTGGTCTAATTAAAGTGCACATTACAAAGTGCTCTGACATACCACCCTACCTTCACCTCCATGGAAGCTCCAAACCATCCTACAAGAAACTTACTGTTTCATTTCTCCAGAAAAGAAAGTATATCATTTTTGCTATAAGGGGTAGAAAAAGAATTCAATTCCTATGCTTAACAATAGTAATGTTTTATTGCCCCTTTCACATCTCACATAAAGGAGTGAATCATGAACATAATTTATGCTCTGCTTTTAAGCTTCCAAACATTAGCAGAATAAGTCATACATCTTATGCCTGGAGTTGTTCATTATTCAGAGCAATCAACATCAGCTCCAATTGGCTCCACCATACATATTGTACATTTCATTTTATATAGGAACATTATTCAGCTGGTTTATCAGTGCTAACACTCCCAATTTCTTTTTCTAAAAGTTTTTAAATGCTAAGAATTGCAACCTGCTTTAGTAATTTCCATCGGACTTTCCATTCTAGTTCAATTAATTACAGGACAACCATTAGTAGGTGTCGTAGGCTGAATGATGGTTCCCCCCAAAGTCCATGCCCTAATCCCTGAGACCCATGAATAAGTTATCTTACATGGCAAAAAGGACTTCACAGTCCTTTTTGATTAATTTAAGGGTCTTTCTTTAGTTGGGGAGTTTATCCTCAATTATCGCGGTAATCACAAGGGTCTTCAAAAAACGAAGGGAGGAGGGCCACAGTCAGAAAAGGGAGATGTAATGACAGAAGCAAGGGTTGGAGTGATGCACTCTGAAGATGGAGGAAAGGGCCATGAGCCAAAGAATGCAGGTGACCTCCAGAACCTGGAGAAATCAAGGAAATGGATTCTCCCCTGGAGCCTCCAGAAGGAATGCAGCCCTCCCAACACCTTGATTTTAGTCCCATTAAATTCCACTAAAGGTTTCAGACCTCCAGAACTGTAAGATAATATATTTGTTTTTAAGCACCAAGTTTATGGTACTTTGATATATCAGCAACAGGAAATGAATACTGTAGGCAAACAGAAATGCAGCATCCTGGAGTATGCCACATCCACAGCCCTCCTCAGGAGATTGCTAAGTTCTTCTCCCCAATCTGGTCTCCTTTAAAATATCCTCATTGGTTTCCTTGTATTATTATTGGCCCTCCTCTCTCTCTTTAATCTATTACAACACAGAGCTTGGCGATCAAAAGTATTTTTTGACTCATGTTAGAAAAAATTTTAGGATGCCTTCTTTAATCTATTTTAGAAGATAGGGTGTAAATTTTAAATTAGGGGAAGAAGCAAGATAGAAAAGAAGTCACATGGGCTTGGGAATCAGATAGAGTTGAGCTTAACATACAAGCACCACTGGCTACCAGCAGTGTATACTTGGGTGCTATGGACTGAAGGTTTGTGTCCCTACAAAATTCATGTGTTGAAGCCCTAACACCCAATGTGATGGTGTGCTTAGGATAGTGCTGAGCTTGTAGAGTGCTCAGCAAAAGGTTGATAGTGTTATGTTTATCTGTGCTCTTTCTATTTCTACCTCTGCATTCAAGGTTCTATTAAAGTATTTCATACTGTGTTTTAAATAATTTGTCTTTTAACATCCATCTCCCTCATACATTGTGTACTTCCTCCACCCCCATGAGAACACAAACCAGGTTTTAGTCTTTGCCCTTATGTGCAGCATTTAGAGCACATTTGTCAAATGAGGAAGTAGGAAAGGCAGCCAAGGCAGAACTCCTATGGGTGTATGTGGTTTTGACAGTTAATAAGCAAGCTCTTTTTAATTTTTAATTCTGCCCTTCCCTCAGGCCTCAGATTTGGAATGCTTTCCACCCCAGCAGAGCTGGTGTTCCTCCCATGTGTTTTTGTATCTAATTTCTCCTATTGTAAAGTGATTGCACCATAAGGTGATTGTTTACTTGTTGCCTCCCTTGATAGACCGTCAACTACTGCAGGGCAGGAAGTGTCTTCTTCAACACTATATGCCCACTGCACAGCACGGTAACTGACAGACGATACTCAATATAGATCTGTTGAATAAATGCATGCATAAACTAATTCTTTCAACAAGGCTGTGAGACAGGTATTGATACTGCTGTTCTTTTAATGTTGGAGGAAATCTGGAATTAATAAGATAAAACACCTTCCCAAAGGCACAGGAAGACAGGCTTAAGATATGAAGTATGGATATTAAATTTGTAAGCATATAGATGTAGCTGCATGTGACAAAGTCCTAAAGTAAGAGTGGCTTTTATCTAGTCTGAGTTAGGATGGCAGCTCTGCTCCACAAAATCAGCAGGGACCCTGATAACTTCCAGTCTGTGGCTTTGCCATTCCTGGGGTCCTGTCCCTCTTGCATGGTCAACCCATGCTGCAGTTCAGGCAATAGGGACAAAGAACAAGGAAGGGGAGAGCATACCTCTCTCCTCGCAGAACACAATCTGGAACTTGCAAAGTTCACCCTCACTTCTGCACACATGGCCACATCTAACAGTAAAAATGGCAGAGATATGTCATCTTTATATTGAACAGTCACAGGCCCAGCTTTAAATTTCATTTCTTTGATGGGAGAAATAATATTGGTAACAGGTGGTCTCTGCCATGGATATTAATGCTCCTCTTTTTCTCAGCGGAGAAGAGAGGATGGAAAGGAAAGAGAATATTAGCGGTATTTTTCTTTTTTAAAGTAGCTCAACCCTTTAAATGTCAACGACCATTAAAAAAAATAGGGAGGGTACTGCTCTAGATTAAGAAACTAAAAAGATATACAACCAAATGTAATGTGTGGCCATTTTTTTTAAGATCCTGATTCAAATTTGAATAAAATAAAATGTCCATAAAAAAGATAGGTGGGAAATTTATTTCAAATGTGATAATCTACTATCAGTTATGCCATACTTTGAATGAGATGTTATTTTGGCTATTTTTTTGGAGATGCATATTTAAGTATGTAGGGGCAAAATATCTGGGATTTGCTTTAAAATATTTCAGCAAGAGAAGGGAGTAAGGACAGATGAAACAATGGGACAAAGCTTTTATAATTACTGAATCCTCTTACTTTGGGATAGGTTAATATTTTTTCACAGCAACAAAATTAAAAAAAAAATTAGCTCAGCCTTCTTGATGGAGAGATTTCAGTCAAAAGATAGCAGTAATTAATGAAGGCTATTTCCTTTTAAAGTTCCAGGTCCTTGCAGAGCTCTGGGAATGGCAGGTATTATCAATAACTAAGCCTCTCTCCAAATTGCTCCCTTAGGGGCTTGGGTTCTTCTTTTAGATTACAACAGCACTGAAAAATTTTAGAAAAGAAAAATAGCCCCACAAAATACTTAACATGCTGGATTTGTTGCTGGCACATACTTAGAATCGAGAAAATGATGGTATAGCCTGAGCCTCTCTGGAAGGCCCTCCTTTTTCCTTTAGAAAGTGGAAATGAACTAAAATCCAGAAGAAAAAGAACAGGTAAAATACTACGTATTTGTTTCTGGGTTGCTCTGTGCTACCCTACAATCAGCCAGGGTGTGAAAATGACAGTTGCAGCCGCCCCATCTCTTTGCCGATTGCTGAGACCAGTGCTGGGAAGGTTCAGGGAAGGCACAGTCACAAGCGTAACAATTTCCATGCTGAAAAGGTCACCTGTAAGTGCGTCTCAGCCGCAGCAGCAGGGCTGATTGTTTCCTGATTACAGTGTGTTGGCATTCAGAGGAAATTAGAACCAAGAACTATATTCTCTGTGTTGCTGATAAAAATGTTTTTCTTATATGTGTTACTAGGGATATAATATGGCAAAATGTTTATGATGAATTAAGTGAGTGCAGTTGCTCCTGCATAGAAACCCATATACATCCAAGTCAAGTCAGCGATGTGTATGCAGACCCAGGCATTAAATTTATTTTGACAAACACTTCTTGAATACCAACTTATGCTGGGTATTGCCTGAGAGACTGAGGAGGCAGAGCTGATTTTTGCTCTTAGGGAGCTGAATCACTGGTCTTTGTTCTTATTCTTTGAAGGTCAGTGCCATAGATTATCATAAAATTCAAGTTTGCCTTTTCCCTAAGGGGTATACTGTGCCTTGCCCTTCCTCCCCAGATCTGTTTATTGCCATATATAATATCCTCCCCGCCC
>NW_012150030.1:1467916-1491945 GCF_000956105.1 Propithecus coquereli
CCCACCCCCACTGCTAAGTGGATTAACAGGTGATCCCGGCCAAGTCAAAGAATCATCTGGAATAGAATTTCCTCAAGTGTCTTTGATAGAAGGCCAGGCCTGAGACCTGCTTCCCGAAGTGTTCTGTTGATCTATAATACACACTATTCTCTTCTCTTAGAGATCCACATTCTTCATGAATATTCATGCCTCCCAAACTTCTGCAATAAAGAAACCTATTCAACCTAGTGTTTCCCAGATTTATTTGACCTCAGATACCAAGTAATTCTTTTATTTTTGTTTCATGGAACATACTTTGGGCAATGTCAATCCAGAGGCATCTTAAACCATTGGAATTGCTGACTCTGGTCCGAATTAAAGAGAATAGGAATGTGCCCAAATACGAACTACTGCTTATGCTACCTTCTCTGACTTTTAACTTATTTAAAGCTAATATCTAAGAGACTGAATATTTCATAAGATCATTGATGATCATAATGAGTTTCTTGTTATTTAGCTTTATTCAACTTAAAGATAATCTTATGCTTAATTTACCCTGAAGCTCTCTTTCAAAATGAATGGAATGTTAGAGCTGAGAAACTTCAAGCAAGGTCACTGTGCTGCATAATTCCTTGAGGGGGTGGTGATTTCTAGTAATATAGTCACAATGTGAACAGTGTTCCCTGGGTTAGTGTGACACAGACAACCTGAAGATTTCCTGTAGATGAAAAGGCTGTGACTGTGAGTAAAGGGAACCTGATTTATTCATCTTTGAATCCCTAGTGTATAATATAGTTTCTGGTGCAGAGCAAGTACCTGGTAAATGAATGAACAGATGAATGAATAGTTTAGCTTTGGGTACCATGTTCATTTAACATTTTCTATTCAGGGAAACCAAGAGACTGATGGGGTTCAGGATATGCTACCCCAAAATATGGCACAAAATATGAATATTATAAGCTGAAGGAATTTGGGAAATGGCAGGTGCAGGAAGAACTTTCTTACCTTCCCCTGAAGCAAGCCATAAGACCCCCATGTGGGAAGTGCCCTCTCCCTACTTGGAGGAAAGAAGCATCCTTATCTCTGAAGACAAAGGGATGCCGAGAGAGGTCTGAATGAACAGGACTTACTAAGTTTTCCCCAGTTAACCGCACTTAGCTCATACCTTTATTCTTCCACATTCTTCCACGACTGTCCACTCTTCATCAAACCTAGCAAAAAATGTTCAGGTTTAAGCTGTTAAAAAACAAAAACAAAAACAAAAAACTTTAGTTAAATTAAATAAATTGAACAGAGTTTAACTGAGCAAAGAATGATTCATGAATTGGGCAGTTCTCAGAACCAGAATGGTAAACGAAGCTAGTTTAAAAACTGCTGTTAAAATAAAACAGGATATATGTATGGACAAACCTTTAGGCTGAACATAAAATACGTAAGGAGGCAGCTTTAGGCTAAACTTAATTTAAAAATTCTGCCCTTTTGGTCAACTTTTTAATTGAGAGGTTGACCAAACATTTTAGGCATTGACATCACCATCGTAAATGGACTTATCCGATCTCAAGTCTCTCTGGGAAATAACAGAACAGTGAGTTTTGTAAGGTGGGAAACATGGAAACAGAACAATAGAAAAAAAACTGATTGGTTAATACCACGCTACTTCAGGTTACTTTTTAAAAGGGTTAGAGGAGAAGAGACATCCTTATTTTCCTGAAATCTCCTGTTTTCAGGAGAGAAAAACCCTGATTTGTCTTGGGATCTATTTGCTTCCTTAAAGTTTTGGTTTCATTATGTGGCATTTAGCATGAGCAACTCCATTTTGGTTTGGTTATAAACCATTTTAGCCATTTAGAAATTACATATCTTAACAATTTCAGTATTAACTAATTTAGCATGAAAATCTGGTTAAGTATTTTCTTGATGTTTAATTAATTCTTACCCTGCTTGGGTTAGCAGTTTTATAAACCAGTCATTCATTAAAGTTGTGGGAATTCTTACCCAGTCCAAATGAAATGATCCTAAAACTACAAGAAACCTGTATTCAAGAATGCTTGGCAGGGTCCTTTCCATCCTTCCTATAAACTTCCTTGAAGACACACTTTAGAATTTTATTTGCTTGTAAAGAGATTTCAGAAAATGGATCAGAATTAAGCAATTAATGGTGGAAACAAGACATAAAATGGTTACGGTTAAAGATGCAATTGACAAGGAAATTTGGCTATTTCTGTGGCCTACAATAATTTAAGATGATAACCATAATTATGACTGATAACATATACCAAGACATCAGAATTTTAGGATCTCATACAGTTTTAGAACACATATTAATAACACATTTATACAAATATAACTTCAAGAAGGTTAAACATTTTTTTTAGAAACAAAACAATTTTATGCATAATCCAAATTGTACATAATTCACATTTATGCTTCTAAACAAACAGAAGCTTACATTTGTACTATGCTTACAGTTGTCAAAATGCTTTTATATACATTTTCTCAATTGCTATTCAAGACAGACATGTGAGATAAATATTCTTATTTTACAGATGGAAGTAAACCCAGACATTATTCAATATTTTAACCACTTTATAGCATAGCCCTGAACTTTAGACCTGCAAAAGGGCTTAATAATGCAAATACCACATATATTTTGATTTTTATCCCCATTTTCAAGATTCTCATTTTCTTAACAAAAGAAAACTATGAAAAAAGTTTTGCCAAATGCAATAATAATGGGGAATATTATAGACAGTCTATACTAACAGAACGAGTAACATTCACCAGAGGCAAAATCTATTGGGGGACTCTATATTGCTTCCTATACGCAGGGCACTAGCACCAGAACCACATTTAGACCAATACTTTCTTTTTCTATGCTAGAGAAAATAATGCAGGGTACTACTGCTGCCTGCACATCTAATGCACATATATATGTGTTAGACTGTGTAGGTGGCCAGGAAGGACACAGAAAAATGCTTTATCCAAACTTAGAGTTATTGGGCCTAACTATTCCAGTGTAAACCTTATAGGGACATGACAATTTATTCATATCTCTTATCATGAGTCATAATTTATTTCTCTTTGCCTGCTCCCTTCCGTTCTATGTGCCCTATACCATTTAGATTGGAAATTCAAATAGATACCCTTTCTTTCTGAATTATCTTCACTACTATATAATTTTTATTTTCAGAATTTTTCTTTCCTTATTTCTAAATCTTAAAGGTATTTCTTTACAGTAGATCAAGGAGCTATAGCTTATATTCACTGCCAAAAAAGGGTCAGTTCCGGTGTTAATTCCACAGCAAATGGGATCACTTTTTGTCATGACAGCTGTAAACATCATTTCTTACTTGACAATCCTTCCCATATAATTTAACACATCAAATAATGCCTACTATCTCTTTTGGATGCTTCAAGGGGCCCTTTGGAACATCCCAAAGTTAGTCTGAGGTAGAAAAGACATAATTTTAGAATTGGGAACTTATTTTTGTAAGACAATCAAATATGTCAAAGGTTTAAAACACTTCATCAAAATAGGAACACAGGTCACTGTAAAATAATAGTCATTTATTCAGCCAACGTGGTAATTAAAAAGTTTTTAAAAAGGAAAAACCTTTATTCATTGAGGCTCAGTTTTCCAAACAATCAAAAGAGCTAACAAAGACAGCATGAGACAGAATCTGTCTCTCTTCTCACCTCTTTTTATTTTTTGCACAGTTTACTCAAAAAGTAAACAAAAATCTTTTACTATCTTGTATTAATACTACAGGGAAATCTTGTTCAAAAGAAAAAAACAAATTTCACTTTTACAGACACCCTTACAAATGAAGATTTCCTTTTATAGATACAGACTCAATTTTTTATTATTAATTAGTAGCTTAAGCTTTTTATTTGCCTTTGTATAGAGTCTTTTTAAAATTGTTTATTTTTTTGAGACAGGCTCGCTTTGTGGCCCAGGCTGGTGTGCAATGGCGTGATCATTGCTTACAATAGCCTTGAACTCATGGGCTCAAATTCCCAAGTAGCTAGGGCTACAGGCATGCACCACCACACCAGCCTTATTTTTCTATTTTTTTGTAGAGATAGGTTTTTGCTATGTTGCCCAAACTCCTGGCCTCAAGTGATTCTGCTGTCTGGACCTCCTAAAGTGCTAGATTACAGGCATGCGCCACTGTGACAGGCCTGTAAAGAGTCTTTAAGGATGCAAGACAAAGAAACAAAGGTGATAGAATACAAAAATCCCCGTGAATTTTCCAAAGCTGGAGTACGCACCTCAGTATTCCATTTACTGCCAGTTTCTGTCTGACCCAGTCAGAGGCCGCTAACCGGATGGTTCATTCTAGTTAATTTTCGGATCTAATCTGATCCTGGACCCAGTCCAGCTTGTGTCATGACTTTTTTTTTTTTTTTTTGGGACAGATTTTCACTCTGTCGCACAGGCTGGAGTGCAGTGGCACAATCTAGCTCACTGCGACCTCTAACTCCTGGGCTCAAGCGATCCTCCCGCCTCAGCCTCCCCGAGTGCTAGCATTACAGGCGCGAGCCACTGCGCATGTCATGACTTCTGAGCCCAGTTCGCGTCAGAAATTTCCTCAAACCCAACTTGGCGCGCTAGCTGATAACATAAATCGTGGAGTTTCAGGATCTAAGAGAGATTACCCATGCAGTTGTGCAGCCACCATCTCACATGGCCACGCAATGCTCCTGGGGTTTGCTGGACCCTCTCCTTCGAATTCTATTTCATACACCACCTGTAAAAAGAAAGTTTACACAGATAAATTGCACAGTTTAATTGAGCAAAGAACTATCCACAAGTTGAGCAGTTTCTAGAGCCAGACTAGGTTGAGAGCTACTTGGGGGTTGCCCACGCGTTCAGATAATATTTCTATGCTGAAAAGGGAAATGGACCAGAAAGCGGAAGTGACGTAGGGGAACAGCTGGATTGGTTTGTGGTTGCCCTATTTGTACGCGTTTGAACAGTTGGCCACCTGCGATTGGCTGAAACTCGGCTCTGATTGGTCGACACTCTCTACTTGTTACGAGAGGAGGTTAGTGTGTTTGTACAACCACATACGGAGAAACTTGGCCAGGCTCCGATCGGTGGCTCACGCCCGTAATCCTAGCATTCTGGGAGGCCGAGGCCAGAGGATCCCCTGAGGCCAGGAGTTCGAGACCAGCTTTGGCAACATATTGAGTCCCCTATCTCTACAAAAAATAACAAGTTATCTGGGTGCGTTTACTTATAGTTTCAGCGACTCAGGAGACTGAAGCCGGAGCATCCCTTGGGCATCTGGATGAGACCGGTCACTGGAAAGACAAAGGATTAGAGGGTTGAGACTTTCAGCCCCACCCCCTAACTTCCAGGGAGGGGAGAGGGGCTAAAGGTCAATTTGATCACAGATGGCCAATGGTTTAATCAATCATGCCTGTGTAAAAACCTCCATAAAACCCCAAAAGGCCTTGGGAGAACTTCCGGATGCGTGGAGCTTCCTGAAGGGTGGACCTTGTGGACGGCGGAGGAGTTCTGCGTCCCTTTCCCGACATGCCTCACCTTATGCATCTCTTAATATGTATCCTTTGCAGTAAGCTTTGTAACAGAACCAGAAAATGTAAGTAAGTGTTTCTTCGAGTTTTGTGAGCCCTCTTAGCAAATTAATTGAACCCAAAGAGGGGGTCGGGGAACCCCAACTTGAAGCCGGTCAGTCAGAAACTCTGGAAGCTTGGACTTGTGATTGCTGTGTGTGTAGAGGGGGAATGCACTTTCGGGGGCTGAGGTTTAACCCTGTGGGATCTGATAATGTCTCCAGGTAGATAGGGGTGGAATTGAACTGGAAGACCCCCATTGGTACCTGTTAGAGAATTGATTGCTCGCTTAGTGGTGAGGAGAAACCATATTTGTTCACAGAAGTCTTCTGTGTTAATGATTGCTGTGGTGTGAGAGCAGAGGAAAAATGGTTTTTGAGTTTTTTCCACACAACATGGATAACATTCCAGTTAAGTTTAGTGTGATGTTGTTGTAAAATATATGTATTTGGTGCTTTTTTTTTTCCTGACCCATAGTTTCTAAAATCCTTGTAATCTTTAGAGTGATAAGAGCATACTTTGTATGCTAATGAGATGACTGGTGGCTGTAGGTTCCAGGATAGCCTCTGGAAGGGGACGAGTTGCCGGGGAAACCAACCCTGTGATTAGAGGGTTGGAACTTTCAGCCCAGCACCCCAACCACTGGAGAGGGGAGAGAGCCCCCTCTCCAAGGTTAAGTTTATACCTCAGAATTGCTTTGGTTGGTGTCTGGGAGGAAAAAGCCTACATACCAGGGGTCACAGAGTGTTCAGTGAGAGAATACGAAAAACCACCTTGGTTTTTCCGATTTCCTTACGTGTAGCTAAGAGATTAAGGTTAACCCTATATAGAGTTGGGGGGAGTAGGGGAGATCAAAGGCTGGGGAGACCCTGAGAGGGACCACCTCACCATTAGAGCACGGGTGTCCCTTCACAGTAATAAGTTCCTGCAAGATTCAGAAGGACAGAATAAGAAGCACAAATTGATTCTTTGAATAGGGGCATCGTGCTGGTTAGCGACTTGAAAAATTCAAACTTGATTCTGTTGGAATTGTTGGTGGAAAACCCAAACTCTAAAATAATTTAGAGGTTTATTCTGAGCTGACTGTGTGCGACCATATTGAAAGAGGTGGCTCTGGGGCCTTTAAGGAAGAGGCATTCTTGTGATGCAGAACTGCAAAGAGGCTTATTTAGCTTTTAAAAAGATTTACATACATCTCAGAAAGAGAGAAAGCATTTACAATATCAAGTTTTCTAAAGACAATGTTAAAATGAAAGGAGGGGAGAAAGTTCTTTCTTCCTGTTGGCTAGAAGTAAATTTTTGAATTTAAATTGTTTTTTATATTTATATTTATTTACTTTTACAGAGTTTCTTTTCTTGGATTGTATTCCAATTCTGAGATCTTTTAGGGAGCCGATTAGTTTCCTAGGACTGCCTTAATAAAGTGTCATATACTGGGTGTTTTATGACAACAAATTTGTTTGCTCATAATCCTGGAGGCCAGAAATCCATAATCAGAATGCTGGCAGGGCCATACTGCCTCTGAAGTCTTCTAGGGGATGATCCTTCCTTGTCTCTCCCAGCTCTGGGTAGCCTAAGGAGTTCCCTGGCTTGTGGCAGCATAAGTCCAATCTCTGTCCCCACATGGCTATCTTCCCTCCATGTCTGCCTTTTCCCCTTATTAGGACTGCAGCCATATTGGATTAGGGCCCACTATAATCCAGTATGACACCATTTTAACCTGATTACATCTATAAAGACCCTATTTCTTGTAGCGGAGGAAAAACATCTTTTGCTTCTACCTGTGTTAGGTTCATTGGCTGGGGTCCCTATAACAAAAGACAAATTAACAAGAGAAGAACATGCAAATTAATTTAATGTAAGTTTTGCATGACATGGGAGACTCCATTAGGAAACGAAGACCTAAGAAACAGTTAAAAACTGAATTTTTTTTTTGAGGCAGAATCCTTGCTCTGTCACCTGGGCTAGAGTGCCATGGTATCAGCCTAGCTCACAGCAACCTCAAACTCCTGGGATCAAGCGATTCTCCTGCCTCGGCTTCCTAAGAAGCTGGGACTACAGGCGTGTGTCACCATGCCCAGCTAATTTTTTCTATTTTTAGTTGCCTGGCTAATTGTTTTTCTATTTTTTAGTAGAGACAGGGTCTCACTCTTGCTTAGGCTGAGTCTCGAACTCCTGGTCTCAAGCAATCCTCCCGCCTCGGCCTTCCAGAGTGCTAGGATTACAGGTGTGAGCCACTGCGCCTGGCCAAAACCTGAGTATTTTTAATAGTAGGTTGGATGAACAGTGGACAGTCCTGTAGAAACAGGATAGGACAAAGAATATGAGGTAAGTATAGTAAATTGGGGGAACTTAGCAAGGTCTATTTGTTCTGATTTTTCTCTGTGTCCTTTCATCTTTGGCAATAAGGATATTCCTTTCCTCTGGGTATAGGGAGGACACAGGGTCTTATGACCTGCTTTAGGGGAAAGTCAGAAAATCATTCCTGGGTTTTAAGACATGCTTCAAGGGAAAAGAGTTGGTGAAAGGCTTAGAGACCTTTGTGCTTCTGCCATTTTCTCAAATTCTTCAGCTTAACGCATTCAGTACGACAAGATGCCATATTTTGGAGTAGTGTGTTCTGAACTCTGTCATTCCAAATAAGGTCACATTCACAGGCACTAGGGGTTAGAACTTCAACATATCTTTTTTGGGGATACAATTCAATATACAACAGGTGCCAAATTGTGTATGTTTACTGAGGACTGGAGAGTGTAGAATGGTACCTTGTCCTTCTACAAAGCTGCTGAAACTTCATCACCCCCTTGAGATTCATTGACATTCCTCCATGCCATGCTTGGGACACAGAGATTTTGCTGGGACTGTCTAGGGTCCAAAAGGCACTAATCATTTTGCAGGTCCTATATCTCCACCCTGTAGCATTCCAGGAGGCACTGACCAAGATCCCTCCGCTCTGTGTCTCTGACACATTGCCTGGGTCTTTGTTCTAGGAACCATCCACCTCTCTGCCCTTATCCTCTTCTTCCATCCAGCCTAGGCTGTCTCTTTGTGATCTAGAGGAGAGCCTTTTCCCTTCCTGATTCTCTAGGACAAATTGGCTATTTGAGGAGAGATTTTCAGGGCAAGTTTGCCTTCAGTCCTGCCAGATTCTACCCCAGAGGCAACTAGCACAGAGCTGACTACCTAGTTGGATGGCAGGCTATAGAAGGAGTTACATATGATAGATTAAGGCATCAAAATTGTACCCCAGTTGCATGAGAATTGAAGTATGAGTAAAAAGAGAATGTCCTTTCTTAGCAAAAAGTTAAAACAACAACAAAAGATTAGTTACTCTCTCATAGAACATAGAATTACAGTCTTCTTTGCTTGCCCCAGATTGCTCTGAGTTGATACTGCCTTTGGATGCACAGTGTGAAGCACTGATTCATCCAGCATTTCTTCCGCACCACCTCCTTTCTTCCTCTTCATGAGAATTATTTTTCTGGGTTTTTTTTCCCTTCCATTTACTGCTTACAAACCAATTTGCTTCATCTCAAGCCATCTCCTTCTTACACAAGCACACACATCTTACCCACGTCCTTTTCTGCCTCTAACCTAATTATACCATCAAATTCTCTTTCTCTAGACTTGTCGTGAGCTCAAAAGTGGCCCTAATTACAAATGATGGGCATAAGGACCCTCTAATGACATACTTAGAGCTAGGAAAAAGAGAGCTGTTAAGTGTTCAGGGAAAATGAAGACATTGTACGAACGGTACCATCACTTACAAAGTCCTGAGAAGTCCTCTTCAGAATTTCTGTGAAACTTTCCGTGTATCTCTCCATCTTTCTTTAATCACGCCTGTCCCTATTCAAGTAGCATTGTACGAGATAAGTAAATTCAAGTATTCGTTCTATCTCTGGGAAGGACTTTAGAGATATTTTATTCTGAGGAAACTAAGACTCAGAGAAGGAAAGTTACTTGCTGAAGATCACATGGCTGGGTGATGATAGAGGATTTGTGTTAAACCTCCTTCTTCTCTGCTTAGCACTCATTCTAGCACCTCCTGTTGTCTTCTTATACCCTGATGCTTAATTTTTCTGTCTGATTTAATAATACTGGTAGCAAATAGAGTCCATCTATTCATTTAGTTAATATTAACTGAGCCCCTACTATGTGCCAGACACTGTTTTAAGCATTAGAGGGGCAGAGGTGAACAAGGCAGACACAGCTCCTGCTCTTGCTGAGTTGACTCTTTTTGAAAAAGACACAAAGAAAAGCAAATAACTAATTCAATGTAATGTCTGCCGTGAAAGTTGACAGGTGGATAATTGGAGCAATCTCAATAGTGCATACTTGGGACAAGTCTCTCAAAGAAGTGAAATTTACTTGGCAACATTTTAGCCAGATACAGGGTTAAATGATGTTTGTGGGCTACTCTAGGAACAATGCTAAAACTATTCTCAGTTGCAAAGAAGTAACTTAGGAATTATGTTGGAACACAGTTTATTTTACAAGGTGAAAATGAAACTTGTTTCCTGATATGTTGCCCATGAGGATTTGGCCATAGGCATGACACAAAAAGGTCAGCAATGACAAAGATGACCTGAAATTCTCAAGAGAATACCATCAACATATCCTCAGGTGTCTGTACGCACAGACACAGACTAACAACATAGCAGACATTCAAAAAGCATTTTTAAAATTAATAAATGGAGAAATTTTCTTAAACTTTCAAATATCAATAGGAAGAACAATGAGAGAAAAATCTAACGCCACTCTGTCTTAATTTTTACTGAAAAGGAAAAACTAGTTGTTACAGTGGACCATTTTCAGATTGTTCATTGCAAGTGTGCAGAAATACAGTTGATTTTTGTTTATTATCTTTCATTCCACAACCTTGTTGGACTTTCTAATGAGTTCTAATAGTTTTTTAGTGAATTAGGATTTTCTATATACAAGATCATGTCTTCTGCAAATGGAGATTGTTTTACTTCTTCCTTTACAATCTGAGCACACTTTATTTCTTTTTCTTGCCTAATTTCTCTGGCTAAAACTGCCAGTATGTTGTATGTTGCATGAAAGTGGTGAGAGAAGCCATCCTTCTCTTATACCTGATCTTAGAGAAAAAGCACCTAGTCTTTACCATTAAGTAAGTTATTAGGTATAGGTTTTTTGTAGCTGCTTTTTGTTAGGTTGAAGAAATTACCTTCTATACCTACATTATTGAATGTTTCTATCATAAAGGAATGTTGAATTTTGTCAAGTGCTTTTTCTGCATTTATGGAAATGATTATGTGGTTTTATATTTTATTCTGTTGATATGGTATATTACATTAATTGATTTTCAGATATTAAACTAACCATGCGTTCCTGGAATAAATTCCACTTGGTATATTGTATTAGTTTTATATATTGCTAGGCTAGGTTTGCTGGTATTTTTTATTGAGAATATTTTGTATCCATATTCATAAGAAATACTGGTCCATAGTTTTTTCTTCCAGTGTCTATCTATGTCTGGTTTTGGTGTCAAGGCAATATTGGCCTTACTGAATGATTTTAAAAGTGTTCTCTTATATATATATAATATAATGATATAATTCTTTATGTCTATAAAGAATTTGTGAAGAATTGACATTAATTCTCCAAGTATTTGATACAATTTAACAGTTAAGCCATCTGTACCTAGACTTTTTTTGTGGGTAGGTTTTTGATTACTAATTCAATCTCTTCACTTGTTATAGGTCTATTCAGTTTGTCTATTTCTTCTAAAGTCAGTTTCAGTAGTTTATATTTTTCTAGGAATTTTTCCATTTCACCTAAGTTATCTAATTTATTGGCATACAATTTTTCAGAGTATTTCTTTATAATCCTTTTTATTTCTATAAAGTTGGCAGTAAAATCATTTCATTTCTGATTCTAGTAATTTGAGTCTTCATTCATTTTTTTCTTGGTCAGTCTAGCCTAAGGTTTGTCAATTTTATTGAGCTTTTCAAAGAACTAACTTTTTATTTTACTGACTTTATTGTTTTTCAATTCTCTATTTCATTAATGCCCACTCTTATCTTTATTTTTTTTCTCTTTGCTTTGGGTTTAGTTTGTCCTTCTTTTTCCAGTGCCTTAAGGTGGAAGCATAGGTTATTAATTTGAGATCTTTCTTTTTTCTTGATATAGGCATTTTTATGTTTCCCTTTAGGTACAACTTCGGGTGTATCTCCTAAGTTTTGATATTTTGCATTTTCATCTTTATTCTTCTCCACATGCTTTCCAATTTTCCTTTTTATTTCTTCTTTGATCCATTGGTAGTGTAAGAGTATGTTGATTAATTTCTGCCTATTTGTAATTTTCCCAGATTTTTGTTATTAATTTCTAATTTCATTTTATGTGGTCAAAGAATATATTTTGTATTATATCTACCCTTTTAAATTTGTTGTGTTTTTTTATGGCTTAGTATATGGTCTATCCTGGAGAATATTCTATATGCACTGGAGAGAATAAATATGTATTCTGCTCTTGTTGGGTAGAATGTTCTACAATTGTCTGTTAGATCTAGTTGGTTTATAGTACTGAGTGTTTCATTTTCTTATTGATCTCTTGTCTAATTGTTCTGTTCATTACTTAAAGTGGGGTATTAAAAAAGTTTGCAATTATTATTGTTGAAATATCTATTTCTCCCTTTATTCCTGTCAATTTTTGCTTCATATATTTTGGTGCTCTGCTAGTAAATATGCAATGTTTATAATTATGTATTCCTGACGGATTGACCCTTTTAAAAATCACTGTGAAATGTTCCTTTATCTCTACTAACATTCTTTAACATCTATGTTGTCTGATATTGGTATAGCCACTTCAGCTTTCTTATGGTTGATGTTTGCATGGTATCTTTTTCCATCCTTTTACTTTCAGTCTATTTGTATCTTTGAATCTAAAGTGTTTCCTGTGGACAACATATAGTTGGAATGTGTTTTATCTAGTCTGCAATCTCTGCCCTTTGAGTGGATTGTTCTGTCCATTGACATAGTTGTTATTATTGATATGGTTGGATTTACATCTGCTATTTTATTTTTTTTCCCTATATGTCTCATGTCTCTTTTGTCACCATTCCTTGATTGTTCCTTTTTTTTTGTATTGAGAGAATATGTTTTTAATGTAGCATTTAAATTTCTTTAATGATTTTTTAAACTTTTTAAAAAAGTTATTTCCTCAATGGTTGCTTTAGGACTTAACATATACATCGTAACTTATCAGAATCAGCTTCAGGCTTACACTAACTTAATTCCAGTGAAATATAGATATGATACTTCTAGATAGCTTTATTCTCTTTTCTCCTTTTTCGTGGCATTATTTTTAATAAATTTTATATCTATAAATGTTATAAACATAACAATGCATTGCTTTAATTATTTATGTAACTTTATATCTTTTAAAGAGATGAGAGAAGGAAGGAAAACTAGTATATATTTATAGCTTTTGTTATATTAACCTTCTTATCTATCATTTCTGGTTCTCTTAATTTGTTCTCATGGATTTAAGTTACCATCTGAAGTCATTTCCTTAGCTCAATGAGCTTAATATGAATCTTTACAAAAGTTGTAGAACATATACTGTATAAGAAATGAGCACTTAGAAAAGAAACTAACATTTGTGGAATATCATCTATTTATAGATTATAGTAGGTGCTTTACACAGTCATGCACTACATAACAACATTTTGCTCAATGGCCAACCACATATATGACTGTGGTCCTGTAAGATTATAATGGAGCTGAAAATTTTCTATCACCTAGTGATGTCATAGCTGTTGCAACATTGCAGCACAACACAGTGTTCAGGTATTTGTGGTGATGCTGATGTAAACAAACCTACTGCATTGCCAGTCATATAAAAGTATAGCACATACAATTATGTGCAGCACATAATACTTGATAATGATAATAAATGACTATGTTACTGGCTTATATATTACTATACTATACTTTTTATCATTATTTTAGAGTGTACTCCTACTTATATAGAAAAAGTTAATAGTAGAGCAGCCTCAGGCAGGTCCTTCAGGATATATTCCAAAAGAAGTCGTTGTTATCACAGCAGATGAAAGCTCCATGTGTGTTATTGCCCCTGAAGACCTTCCAGTGGGACAAGATGTGGAGGTGGAAGGCAGTGATGTTGACGATCCTGACCCTGTGTAGGCCTAGGTTAATATGTGTATTTGTATCTTAGTTGTTAACAAAAATATTTAAAAAGTAAAAAATTTTTAAAATATAAAAAGCTTATAAAATGAGGATATCAGGAAAGAAAAATATTTTTGTACAACCATACAATGTGTTTGTGTTTTAAGATAAATGATAAGAGTCAAAAAGTTAAAAAACTTTTAAAGTTTATAAAGTAACAATTTGCAGTAAGCTAAGGTTAATTTATTATTGAAGAAAGAAAATTTCTTAAATAAATTTATTATAGCTTAAGTGTACAGTGTTTATGAAGTCTACAGTGGTGCACAGTAACATCCTAGTCCTTCGAAATCACTCATCACTCACTCACTGACTCACCCAAAGCAACTCCCAGCCCTGCAAGCTGCATTCATGGTAAATGTCCTGTACAAGTGTTCCATTTTTTTTTTATCTTTTATACTATACTTTTACTGTACCTTCTCTATGTTTAGGTATGTTTAGATACATAAATACTTACCATCGTGTTACAACTGCCTACAGTATGCAGTGCAGTAACATGCTGTACAGATTTGTAGCCTAGGAGCAATAGGCTGTACCATATAGCCTAGGTGTGTAGCAGGCTGTACTATCTAGGTTTGTGTAAGTACACTCTATGATGTTCATACAACGAAATCACCTAACAACACATTTCTCAGAATGTATCCCCATTGGTAAGCTATGCATGACTATTATATGTTTAGCATGTAATTCTCAAAATATAATACTTCTGCTAAATGGCTAACTAACTTCTTTTAGCCATTTAACAGATGAGGAAACTAAATTTTAAGAGATGATGCAGCTCCTTTCCAATCATCTATACCACTTAACACTTAATCAAATGTGTTTTAAACTCTCTCTCACATCTGTACACTAGCATGTGCTAATTCCTCTGCCTGGAACTTGCTTCTCTACTGCAGTCAAACTCCTGCTTGTCCTTCAGGACTGAGCTCAAGTGCCACCCCCTAGAGAAACATTCCCTGGTCTTTCAGTGCAAAATTGTTAATAGTCTGTAATATTTAGGTCAAGAGAAATATGGAAAATTAAATTGCATTCAGAGTAGCTGCTCAATAAATACTTGTTGAACCAATGGCACATAATCACATATTAAAAATGTCTGCTCATCTGTGTGTTTGTCAATACTCTTGGTTGCAAGTGATAGGAAAACAAGTCAAACTTGCTTAGACAAAAAAGGAGAGCTTATTTTTTCTTAAACTAAAAAGGCCCCAGGTAGCTGGCCTCAATCATGGCCATATTTTGGTGCTCAAATGATATTGTTAGTGATGTCATTAGGTATCCTCTCTTCCTCTAACTCTCAGCTCTGTCTCACTCTGTATTAGCTTCTTCATTAGGCCTCTCTATCAAGATGAAAGGAGACTCACAAGTAGCTTCCATTCTACTAGATGAACAACTCCAGAGGAAAGATAATGCCTCCAAATGATTTGGCTGCAGAAAACTCCAGTAGGGTTCTTATTGGCACAGCTTAGTTATGTGTTCATCCCTCATTTATTGTGTGGCCGAGGGAATGGTATGTTTTGATTGGTGAGACACAATAGTAGTCTTCGTCTAAAGCACATGGACTAAAAGTTTGAAAGAGAATATTCCTCAAAGGAAATATTAGGGTGCTACTATCATAGGAGGGAAGGGCTGCCAGGCAGCTCTGTTAGCAGGGAGCTCCTGAGTGTCAGGAACTGCATCTTTCCTATCTCAGTTCCCTCAGCCTAGCACATAGTAGGTTCTGAGTATATGCTAAAGCATTGAACTCAGATATGCGTGGTCCCTAAATCATGCTTTCTGCTACCCAGAGCTGGAAAAAGCACTGGACGAGTCGTAGGAATTAGAGAGCAATCTCTAAGAGAAAGAGCTACCCTGATTGTTTCCCCCTTCCCATCTTCTCCTCCTCCTTTTCCTCTTTTTTCCCTTCTCTCCTTCCTCCTTCCTTCCTTCTTTCTTCTCCTCCTCTACCTCAATCATAATACCATAATCATAAAAGTAGATCTGACCAGTGGTTTGGTATAAACAGAGTAAACTATATAGCTGGAAATAGGGTGGAGAACGTCACACCAAGAGGAGAGGAGACAGATCTGCAGAACCGGGGAGACAGTCCAGGAGACTTAGAATCTGAGGAATGAGGACGCAACACAGGAAATCTCACAGTAGAGGACAGAAGACTTACTGGTGGGGTAAAGGCAAGATTGGTGTCTGAGGAGAGCTGTTTTCGGAGTCTTTGGAGTAAAAAAGGAAAGAGAAACAGTTCAGATTACTTAGGGGGACAAGACTGAGGCAGATTTCAGCTCAATATAAGGAAGAATTCTTATTGCCGTCAGAGTCTTATGGATGAGATGTGTGTAGTTGTTACAGTTTTACTTTTCCCCAGAAGCTGACCCTGAGACAAGGATTTGGGTGCCGGTACAGTAGTCTCCCCTTGTCCGCAGGTTCACTTTCCCCAGTTTCAGTTATCTGCAGTCAACTGTGGCCGAAATATTAAAAGGAAAATTCCAGAAATAGATAATTCAAAGTTTTAGATCTTGCACTGTCTCTCTGCGTCCTGGGATGTGAATCATCCCTTTGTTCAACATATCCGGGCTATAAATACTACCTGCCCATTCGTTGCTTAGGAGCCAGCTTAGTCATTGGATTGACTGTCTGGGTATCGTGGTGTTTGCATTTGAGTCATCCTAATTTTACTTACTAATGGCCCCAAAGCACAAGAGTAGTGATGCTGTGAAATTGTTCCAATTGTTCTATACTATTATGAGTCATCGTTGTTAATCTCTTACTGTGCCTAGTTTATAAATTAAACTTTATTGTAGGTATGTATGGATAGGAAAAAACATAATTTCTATGGGGTTTGGTACTATCTACAGTTTCAGGCACCCACTTGGGGTCTTGGAATGTTTCCCCCACAGCTGAGGGGGTGCTACTGGAGTTTATTTGGGAGGTGAAGAGAGATTATGGAGAGAGGAGTGAGGAAGAGGAACAGAGAAGCAACATGGCCAAGAAAGGGTACTTTATCAAGCCAGCCACCACTGTGGACAACTGGAGTTTAAATCACTGGGGATCCTCTGGGAGCAGTGTAAGGCATGAAGCTCAAAGCCATCCCACTCAAGGGATGAGGGAGCAGAGTGATACACACTGGCCCTGATGGTCATTTGTTCCCTAGCATTTCAGGGCCCCCTTCTGGGTGGCGAAGTAGGCTCCAGCAGCAGGAGGATGGCAAGGAAGTGCAGGTGCTGGTGGTTGGTAATCAGGTTGGAGTGCACCAAAGAGGTAGGGGCTGGGATCTGGTGGGGGGAGGGCACCAACAGCACCTACTATGCATTTATTGGGCACTTTACGATGTGCCAGATACTCGGTACACGTTATCCTATTTTTTTCTCAGTGCAGCCCAGTCAGGTAAATATTATTTTATTCATCTTATAGATGAAGAAACCAAGGCTCTGAGAAGACAGGTAACTTATGGTGCAGCTAGAATGAGGCAAGGCTCAAGGTCAAACTCCAGTCTGTCTCATTCTAAAATGTCACCGTTTTAGTGTGGATTCTCCAGAGAGACACAACTGATAAGATAGGGGAATTGACTCACTTGATTATGGAGGCTGGGAAGTCCCATGGCAGGCTGAATGCAAGCTGGAGAACCAGGAAAGCTGGTAACATGACTCAGTCCAAGTCTGAAGGCCTCAGAACCAGGGAAGCTGATGGTGTGACTCTGTCTGAGGCTGAAGGCCTGAGGGCCCAGAAGGCTGCGTTGCAAGTCCTGGAGTCCAAAGGCTGGAGAACCTGGAGTTCTGATGTCCAAAGGCAAGAAAAGAAGAGCATCCTTCTACCGGGAGAGAGAGAATTCACCCCTCCTCTGCCTTTTTTTTTCTATCTGGGCCCCCAGACAATTGGATGGTGCCCTCCCACATGGAGGGCGGATCTTCCCCACTCAGTCCACGACTCACACACCTATCTCTGAAAACACTCTCAGAGATACACCTGGGGCAGCCCAATCATTCTAATGAACAGCAAAACCACCTGGGTTTCCCTTTCGGCAGAAGAGGGCCAGGCTCAGTGCCTAGTGTAACATTGAGAATAAGTAACACCTTATTGGCTGTCGGGGCATCCCTTAATCTAGTCAAGCTGACAGCCCGAATCAACCATTACCACCACCCTTGCTGCCTCCTTAGGCAGTGGTTCTAAGCTGAAAATGCCTGACAAATCTGTAGGAATGTTGCAGGGGGTTTGGGGCTGGTGGTTATGAACTCCCACCGCCCCGAATTAAGTAGCCACAAAAAAGCAGCTTTTGAAGGTCGAGTGTGGGCAGTGGCTGGGGAGACAGAATTTGTCCTTCGTGGAAGTGCCAGAGAGGGGGGCAGGAAGAAGCGTGACAGTGTCTGTGAGCTGATTAGAGGTCAGTTTCAGGGCTGCTGGATGCCAGGGCCCAGAGAAACTTCTTTCTGAGATCATGCTTATGGAGCCCAAGAAGGATGAGGAGGGAAATCTGGGTGTTGACTGGACAGGAGTGAAAGAGCAGTGCTGGTGGCGAAGGGCTCTGTGTCACAGGTCAGTTGGGACGCGGGCTGGAGCGCTGTCCTGCCTCTACTACCAAGGCCCTGCATGAGAATGGATGAAAATTGTCCATGGACCAATTTTCTAGATTTCCCTGTACACACATTCCTGGCAGCAGTTTGTTGGGCATAAAGAACCCCAGCCTTACACAGACCTGGACTTCCATCTGAACTTGGTCACTTACAGCTTTACTAGGTTGAATAGTGTCCCCCCACAATTCATGATCACATTCATGTGAATGTGACCTTATTTGGAAGTAGGGTCCCTTCCACTTGTAATCAAATGAAGATGAGGTCATGCTCGATTAGGGTGTATCCTAACCCAATGACTGGTGTCCTTAGAAGAAGAGAAATTTGGACACAGCCACATAGAAAGGGAACTCGACCATGTGAAGATGGAGTCAGAGGTTGCCCAGGCTTGCTGGCAAGCATGAGAAGCCGGAAGGGGCATGGAAGGATTCTTCTGTAGAGCCTTCAGAGAGGATGGCCCTGCTGACACCTTGATTTCAGACTTCTAGCCTCTGGAACTCTGAGAGAATAAATTCCAGTTGTTTTCTGCTGCCCAGTTTGTCATAAGTTGTTTATTTTTTATTTTTTTACTGAAACGAATATACTAACCATGTGATGACAACTTCTCTGAGCCTTAGTTTATTCCTTTACAAACTTGAGATACAAGCAGACACGTATAATAGGGTTCTCTCAAACCCCCAGTTCGATAAATGTGAGTTCCCTTCGAGAAGACGCAGGGGTAAGAGGTGCCTCGCGGCCCCGTGGCCCCCCTGCCCGCTGCTACTGTCAGGGCCGTGTGAGCCGCCAGCAGCGCCTGAGAAAATTAGCTCTGGCCTGTTCAGTGAATATTTTTCTCTTTTCACTGCCGCGGCTCCCTTCTGGCTCTTTCTTTCCAGAGAAAGCTGTCTGGGGGCACCAATTGCTCCTGGAAGCCAGACCGGTTTTAGCCAGTGATAAATGGATTGCTGCCCATAGGAGAGCTGCTGTCTGATGTCAGAGACGGCTGGGCACTAATTAAGGGGTTCCTGTGTTTACAGGAAGATGGGGAAATAAATGTCAAGACTGCAGTGCCCTGGCTGCTGCTTTAACAGGGTGGAGGCCAACTATGACGCCTTGTATCTGAGAGGGTGTCGGGGACAGGCTGCTCAGAGCCACCCAGGTCCTCATGTGGATGCGGCAAGCAAGGCCTGGTGTCGAAGGCGGGTGGTTTCCCTCACTCCCTGTAGTTCCTCAGCCCTCATCTTTCCTTGCTTATACTTTGTTATAGGAGGAGGAAAAAAGAAGTGAGGAAAATCTAGTTAAATTGACACATTTATAAAGAAGCCACGTTTCCAATCTCTAGCCTGGTTTCTCATGATCTCCTGCCATCCCCCTGTTGATATTTGGAACTGATAGATCAGTCTTTGTAGACAGGTCCTAAGAGGTGGCTTGGATTTTGGAGGGTCAGGAAATTAAAGAGCCTTGTGGGGAGTGGGGGCAGGCAGCCTGCACTCGCATCTTGTCCCCACACCAGACAGAGGCTGTGGCAGGGGAAAGCAAATGAAGGAACAGAGTGGGGAGTCTGAGGGGTTATTTGGCATTCACATCACTGCCAAAGAGCCAGGCAGACCCGGTCCAGGACTGACAGCTGTGACACAGGGATTGATTGGCCAGAGTGCCTAGCGTAAAATTGGCTGCAAATCAAAACCTCATGCTTTTCTGCCAAGACTCTCAGCCAGGAGCTTAATTAGCTAGAAGGGTCAAAAGGACTGAACCCCCACACTGTGATCCTGACCTATCGTTCCTAACTCTGGAAGCCTTTTGTTGCACTTGAGTCCCTGGATATCCAACATAGAGCCTCAGGTTCAAAGGAATATGAGGAAGAGAAGACTGGGTAGGCTGCCGGGCGTGTCGGGGGCACCCCTGGGGCAAAGCAGGTAAAGGGGCCCTGGTCAGGACAGCAATCTGGCAGCCTGTTTGTATTCGACTGAATCAAACCAAAATACTAATTGTAGAAGTGTTTCCAAAAATTTTCATTTTTTCATGTAGAAGGGCTGAAATCTCAGCAAGAATTAAAATAATCATTATAGCTACCATTTTTAAAGTGTTCCTTCATACCTGCAAGTCTGCATACATCCTGTATATTCCTTACAATAAGCCTGCAACATGGGTGTGATTGCATCTAACTCACTGGATAGATGAGGAAACTGAGGCTCAGAGACACTAATCAAGGTGCCCAAGAGCACACAATAATTAAGCAGAAGAAGTGGGAATATAATTCAGTCTGATTCCATGGTCTACGATCTTACTGCTCTCTCAGTGTTCTAGTTATCTTTTGCTGTGTAACAAGCCATCCCCAAAGTCAGTGGAGTAGGTCAACAACCATTTTATTATTTTCGTGCTTCTGTGGGAAGAGTTTAGGCAAGGGCACAGTGGGGCTGTCATATCTCCGCTCCACAATGACTGGGCCCTCAGCCGCGGGAGGCCCGGGAACTGGAGCTAGCTGAGAGAGCTCCACTGGCACTTAAGTCTAGGGCTTCAATTCTGATTATCTGCAGGTTTTCTCTGTTTTCCTCCACATTGCAGCTACTGATGTCCGAAATGGTTGCTTCATGTATGTGGTGCTTGTGTCTGGATGGCTGCAACAGCGTCTCTTTCTCTGTCTACCTGGCCTCTCCATGAGCTAGCTTGGGCTTCCACATACCACAGGGGTCTTCTTAGGATAGTCAGACTTTTTATGGGGTGACTGGCTTCCCCAAGACCCACAGGAAGAGACAGGAATCAGAAGCTGCTAGTTTCTTAAGTCCTAACTCCAGCAAGTGGCACAGTATTACTTTGCCATGTCGTACTGGCCAGATGAGTCACAGAGCCTGTGCTGATTCACTGCTACCTCATTAGATGCTTTATGAACATTATCTCTGCCCCTCCCCAGGGGCCCTGCAGCAGGGGAGCTGTTTTCCTCAGGTTATAGTGTTTTGGTTGATTGTGACAATGACTCGATTTTGTCTTGCTTTTTAGATTTACATAGAGCTTCTAGCTATTTCTCTTATTTGAGCCTTACAATAAGACTTTGAGGTAAGCAGAGCAGGTTGTACTATCCTCAATTTAAGGAAACTAAGCTTTTAAAAAGTACAGCGCTCACCCAAGTCATATGGTGGGTAAACTTCCAGCCTATCTGACTCCAAGAAGCTTGGGTAACTGCAGTTAGGGCTCTTTCTGCCATATCCCTGCACTGCTAAGTGTGCTCTGATTTGTCATATATTATTGTTCTGCAACTTTTTTTCTTTTTTTTTGTGAGATAGAGTCTCACTCTGTCGCCCGGGCTAGAGTGCCGTGGCATCAGCCTAGCTCACAGCAACCTCAAACTCCTGGGCTCAAGCGATCCTCCTACCTCAGCCTCCCGAGTAGCTGGGACTACAGGCATGTGCCACCATGCCTGGCTAAGTTTTTCTATTTTTAATTGCCTGGCTAATTTCTTTCTATTTTTGTAGAGACGGGATCTCACTCTTGCTGAGGCTGGTCTTAAACTCCTGAGTTCAAGCAATCCTTCTGCCTTGGCCTCTCAGGGTGCTAGGATTACAGGTGTCGGACACCATGCTGGCCAACTTTTTTTAAAAACATTTCCCGAGGGCTTTCAAAATAGCAACACTGCTAATAAAATATAGCGCTAGAAATAACTTCATTTCACTGGTTTTAATGATAAAGAAAGCTATGTGTCATACTAAAGTTAAGCATTTGTTTTGTTTTTTTTTTTTTTTTGAGACAGAGTCTCACTCTTTTGCCGGGGCTAGAGAGAGTGCCGTGGCGTCAGCCTAGCTCACAGCAACCTCACACTCCTGGGCTCAAGTGATCCTTCTACCTCAGCCTCCTGAGTAGCTGGGACTACAGGCATTCACCACCATGCCCGGCTAATTTTTTCTATATATTTTTAGTTGGCCGATTAATTTCTTTCTAATTTTAGTAGAGGCGGGGTCTCGCTCTTGCTCAGGCTAGCCTTGAACTCCTGAGCTCAAACAATCCGCCCACCTCGGCCTCCCAGGGTGCTAGGATTATAGGCGTGAGCCACCGCGCCCGGCCTAGCATTTGTTTTTTATTGAAGTAAAATTCACATGATAGAAGATTAACGTACGTTAAGGTGTACATTTTAGTGGCGTTTCGCACAGTCACGATGTTGTGTGGCCATCATGTCTGCCTAGTTCCAAAGCATTTTCATCACCCCCAGAGATCCTGTGTTTTATAATATAAAATGTATATGATAATTTCACCTCATACTTAGAACCAAAATATTTTATAGATGATTATTAATGCTATGTTTTATGAAAATGAAATAAGCTCAGTTTTTGTACTCAGACTGACTGGATGTAAACCACAGCTCTTCAATTTTCTAGCCATGTGAGTTCCAGCAAGGTATTGAAGCCTGTTTCCTCCTTTATACTTGGGAATAATGATGCCTGCTTGGAAGGGAAATGGTGAGGACCAGTGAGATAAAGGACTTCAAGCACCTCTTACAGGGTATGGTTCTTAGTGGTTGCCTAAATGAAGGTAATTTCTATTCATAGTATTCATGACCAGAAATGAGTTAGGGAACCTCACCAATAACCCTCTGGGCCTCAGATTCCCAAATGGAAATGAAAGTATGGGTCTAAACGACTTCTGTTATTTAAGATGATAAAATAATGTACAGATCTGTCCATCCCTATCTTTAAAAAGTCTCCTGCCAATTTCCTTCTTCTTCCCACCCCTGACACACATGCGCAAAGCTTATTTCTCATCTTCTTGATTATAATCACTTTATGTTTTAACAGCTTTATTGAGGTTTACTTGACATACAATAAACTGCACCTATTTTAAATGTCCAATTTAAGTTTTGCCATATGTATACACCCCTAAAACCATCACCATGATCAAGATGATAAAGGTATCACCATCCCTGAAAGTTTCCTGTTGCCCCTTTGTAATTGTCTGTCCCATCCTTCCCCACTTCCTAATTAGTAGATGTTTGCGATGTCCCCACATTTGGTGCTTTTGTTACCAGCGTGCGCAGACACAAGGGTCCCATTAGGGAAGGACAATGTATGTTTTGCTCATTATTGTATCCCCAGCAACCAGTAGAATACAGGAAAACAGGAGACGGCTCACAAATATTTGTTAAATGAATGAATCGGCCCTTTGTCCCTTTACTCCCGATGCAGCGCTACTTCGGCTTTTTTCTCTGAGTGCTATGGTGATCAATGCCGAGACAGGAGAGAGCTCCGGAGGCTGGAGTGGTTGGGAAAGTTTCACAGAGGAAGAAATTGCTTTGAGGCTCTGATGATGAAAAGGGTTTGTTGAGGAAGGCAGAGCTAATGGCTTGAGCACAGGCCAGGAAGCAATCTGAGAAACATGAGAAAGTCAGGAATGGCTCCGAGGCAATGCAGTGACTGACATGACTGGCAAGTGACAAGGATTAGACCCCTTGAGCTGCGGGAAACCAGAGCCTTTCTGAAATAGAAAAACAAACAAAAAAAAAAAGCAAAGAGCTGCTGGTACCTTGGCAGAGAATCATCAGATACTAGAATTGGCATGGAGATTCAAGATGAGACAAGTACCCTCCCAACCCAGATGAAAAAGATGAAGTCCAGAGACATGAAATAAATTTCCCCAGGTCCCATAGTAGACTAGTGGGAGAACCAGGAAGAATCCAGTTTCTTCTTCCCTGCCTGGCTTCATTCATTCATCTTTTAATATATAGTTATTTATATTTTAAAAT
>NW_012150030.1:1491995-1501682 GCF_000956105.1 Propithecus coquereli
AAAAAAAAAAAAATTACCTGGGGATCTGTAAAAATTACTGATCTGGGGCCCCCACAACATTCTGAGTTAACTGATATGGGGTGTGACCAGTACATTACAACTTTTTAAAATCCAGGTGATTCAAATGTGAAACAATATTTGGCAACTATTGGGTTAAAGTTATAGAAGACTTTCATGACCTCATTTGTATTCACACACATCACTTATGTGTATTTCCTCTGCTACTATCTTCAAATAGAAATCTGAAATAAAAGTATCCAAATGAAGTCCCTTGCCCAATAGTCTTCACATTTGAGCAAATTACTCTCTGGGACACAGAGCATGAAGATTCTTCCCTTCCCTTTGCCCTTCTGACCTCCTCTTCTCTGGCTGTGAAGTCTGCCTTTCTCTCTCTAGTTCCATTAGCAAAGACCCTGGAGCCAAGCTGGCAGGATTAGGATGTAAGCCTTTTAAAGGCCTTGTCATCCCAGCAGTGTCTGGATCCAGAACTGTAGATTTCACATTTCTCTTCCTTTGCACCATCCATAGTAATCAATTATTTCTAGGATGTCAGTTCTCCCAAAAGCTCTATTGGTTCCTAAACTTCACCATCCTAAAGTTAGTTCACAGTGAAGGGGAAAATCACAAAAAGACTTGACATAGAATCTCAGGTCTATACATAACTACATTGGCTTTTGGGAACTATCTGTATAGGTCGAAACCCTATGTAGCCACATGGCACAAATGCCAAATCTCTTCATGAAATCTTTACTGTTCTCTCTCAATACGATGTGATTTCTCCTTAACTTGAGCCCTCATAAAACTTGATTAATTCAGCAGGAGCATAGTCCAATTCAAGGGCATTATATTTAAGAATTCTTGAGTTAAATACCATTCATGTCCCTTCTTAACTGTGACTTCCAATGAGTCACTTAACTTTCTTTGCAGGTTAGGATTAGATATAATGTATGCAAAGTATCTAGTTCAGTTCCTGAAACACATTAGATGTGTGATAAACAGTAGCTACTGCTTTTTATAAGCCAGCTCAGAGTTTGCCTATAATGTGGTTATGTAAAACTCCAGTAAGTATACTCTTAATTCATTTTTAATTATCTGCAGTACAGATGTATTCAGATAAGAGGTATGCATTAATATTTATTTAATTTATTGAGCTCTGACAATATGCAAGTACTGGGCTAGGTACTGGGATTACAGAGATGAAAAGTATAGTCCCTGGGATCAATGAGCTCATGCTGTAGTGGAAAAGGGATAAATTACATACACTGATTAAAATGTGGTAGGATTGGTAATCCTAGCTAACTAGAACTCAAGGTTTTCCTGAGCAACCATGGATCCAGCAAGTAGGAGGGCATCTCAAGGAGGGACATCGGAGCTGTGTGTTGTAGGAAGAATAGAGGAGAGAACAAATAGTAGGGAGATAACATTGCAGGCATTATGAACAGCACATACAAAGGAACACATACATTGGGGAGCTTTTACTGACTCATGGTGACGGACGGGAGGTTGGGTGTGGAGCTTCCGCAGGAAATGAGGCTGGGGAGGCCCAGCCATGAAAGGCCTGATACATTGACCATTTCTCCTAAAGCCAGTGCTATGATGGGATTTGCCTTCGAGGAAGGTTGCTGGGCCCACTGTGGGAGGAGACGTGGGATCAGTCCTGCTGGAAGTGGGAATTATACCTTCATGGAGTGACATTTCTGAAACGCACATATGACCGGTCACTCCCCTGCTTAAACTTCCCAGTAGCTCCTTGCTTCCTATAAAAGCCAGTCCAGTCTGGGGCTTGACCCATGAGCCACTCCATAATCCCAGCCTTACCAACTTTTCTAGACTATTCTGCTTATGAAGGCCTCCTTCCCTGTGCCCCCTTATCCTGGCATCCAGCTCTATTGCTATCTACTGTTCTGCTGAAGTACCAAGACCTCCCACCTGTCCATGCCTTTGTGGTTGCTCTTCTTTCTAGAATGACTGTGTCTGTCTTTGATGATGGCAGACTCCTCTTCCTCCTTTCTCTAAGACTCAGTTCAAGGGTCCTCTCCATGAGAAATTTTTCTGACTGTCCTAGGCAGATTTCACCACTGTTTAGGTAATGCCCCCATTGAATCTAATGTATCTCTCAGTGAAAGCACTTGCAATGATATATTGTAATTGTGTATGTGTCTGCTTCTTATTAGGTGGGGAACTTCTTGAGGTCAAGGATCTTGTCTTTTCATCTTTGGAATCCCAGAGCTTGCTGGGCTTGACCTCAGACAAGTGAATGGGACTCTGCAGTGCCCAGGAATCTAAATTTTTAACAAGTGCCCCTCAGGTGATGCCAACACACTCTAAAGGGAGGCGTGAGGACCCGAGGGGGTCTGGTAGGACACCCATAGAAGGACCCGACTCTCCCTGCCCCGTCTGTTATGGGTTGAATTTCTCACCAAAATAAACAGTTCTAGTCTGAGTCCCCAGTCCCTTAGAATGTGACTATATTTGAAGATAGGACCGTTAAAGAGGCAATTAAATTAAAATGAGGTCTTTAGGGTGAGCCCTAATCCAATATGATAGGTGTCCTAATAAGAAGAGGGAATTTGGACACATGAAGAGGCACCAGGGATGCACCCACAAAGAACAGACCATGTGAGGACGTAATGAGAAGGCAGCCGTCTGAAAGCCAAGGAGAGAGGCCTCAGAAAAACCCAAAACTGCCAACAACTTGATTTGGAACTTCTTATCCTCCAGAACTATAAGAAAATAAAATTGGTTAAGCCACCCAGTCTGTGGTACTTTGTTATGGCAGCCCTAGCAAATTTGCACCATGCCAGTGCTGCTCTGCAGGCTGGAATACTTGGGACTTGGTCTGTACTTGTTTAAGAAATTCATTTTCTGATGCACAGTAGGAATTATTAGATTTCTCAAGATGTGCTGCTTATAAGGGGGTTCGTTTGGAGAGACATATTTGGGGTCACTGGGCTGCAGAGAGTGAGTGTACGTTAGCCATCCATTCATGTGTATTCTCCCCAGCTACAGTCAGAGGATATAAAAAACCATCTGGCAGATGAGAGCCCTGGCGGTTACCATGGTGAGGCAGAGCAGAGCCGGGGAGACTGGGGTGTGTGTCGTTGTCTCCGACACTTGAGCCCAGGGAAATGTCAGTCTGGCTTGTGTTCATTTTGGACAATATTTTTATCCACTCTTTTTTCCCAGCTAAGTTGTTTAAAAAACTTAGGTAGGTTCACTTCTGATCACTGGGTGTTTTCACCTACAGAAAATGCTCTTTGAGAACAAGCACTGAGTATTTTCCTATTTTGTTCCCTCTTTTTGGCTTCTCATCCCCCCTCCCACCATCCTCCACATTCCCCATAGTATTTAAATCAGTGTCTGTCACTGAGTTGGTATTCAAAAAGTCTTTGATAGGTTGAGTTGAATTAATTAACCTTTGGAGCAACTCTTGTTTTCGTGTTTGCTTCTGATTTTAAAAGGCACCGACAATTAATTTCACTGCGAGTGTCTAGTTAATTCTAGTGACAAGTTCTGGAATTTGGTAGATAGCTGCCATCAGGATTGAGACGTGTGACCAGGATATGGGGGCCAATGCCAGGAATTTAGGACATGGGCAGAACTTGAGAGCAAGGGCTATAGACTTGTTGGACTTGGGTTTGTGTCCTGGGCCTGCCGCCAACTCCTTGTGTGACTTGGAGTCAGAGACTTCATTTCCCTGGCTCCCTTCATTGTCCTCGAAATGGGGATCCTAATTATACCTGCTTCTTGGGGTTCTGTGAGGCTTAAAGAGACAGTGTAGATAAAGCCCTGTATCTGGCACTCAGCGAGTGCTCCCTAAAGTATAGCTGTTATTATAATACTGTTACAGGTTTTCATTTTATCTCTGTTCTTAACTCCATGAGTTTAGGCATTTGTTTCCTGATCTCTAACATTCCAGGAAATGTTCTCTCTCACTAAGGTCATGTCTGGGGGCAGGTGTGGCCAGTCACAGACCTCTACCTCCTCCCAGGCTATCTGTGGGTTCCCCTCAATAATCATAGGGTGTCTGTGGCTTCCAGTGGCAGAAATGTCTGGGGAGGGCAAATGGCTGAGCCTGGAGAGGTTTCCAAGGGCAGGGAGAACTGGCTCACGCTCAGGAGGCTGCAGCCAGCAGCAGAGCTGGGTGGGGACAATGGCTCATTGGCATGCAGTGCCCAGACTCTGGGAACAATCAGCCAAGGATGAGAGAGCTGACAGCAATGGGCTTCGTGGAGACAGCTGGCTTTGCCCCTCTGTGATCTCAGTCCACTTCCTCTCTCCTTCCTTTTATTCCAAATCTTAAAGAGAACTACCATATGACCCAGCAATCCTACTACTGGGCATAGGGCCAAAGGGAATAAAGTCCATATGTTGAAGAGGTATTTGCACCTCTGTGTTTATCACATCACTATTCACAATAGCCAAGATATGAAATCGACCTAAGTATCCATCAGCGGGTGAATGGATAAAGAAAATGGAACACTACTCAGCCTTAAAAAAGAAGGAAGTCCTGTGGCAACATGGATGGACCTAGAGGATATTATGTTAGGTGAAATAAGCCAAACACAGAAAGAAAAATACCATGTGATCTCATTTATATGTGGAATCTGAAAAAGTCAATCTCCTAGAAGCAAAGAGTAGAACTGTGGTTACTAAAGGCTGGAGGGCAGGGAGGATAGTGGTGCTGGGGCTATGTTGGTCAAAGGATACAAAATTTCAGTTAGATAGGAGGAATCAGTTCAAGAAATCTATCATACATCATGTTGACTACAGTTAGTAATGGTGTATTGTATACTTGAAAATCACTAGGAGTAGTATGTGTTCTTACCACAAAAAATAACTATGTGAGGTAATGCATATGTTAATTAGCCTGATTTAGCCAGACTATAGTGTATACATATTTCAAAACCCATGTTGTAATAAATATAATATACAATATATTTATCAATGAAAAAAATTTCCATTTATTAATTTTAAAAAATTAAGCAGTCATCTGTTATGATGTTACTTGACCTGTTACTTATTAGGGTGTGTTGACTTGAGCAAGTTATGCAAGCTCTCTGGGCCTGAGTTTCCTCATCTGTAAAATAGGAATATTAATAATAATAATGTCACTAGCCTCATGGGGTAATATGAAGATTAAATGAGATACAACTTTCAGTGCTTATTCTCCCTCTGGGAGACTTCTTTCTTGTAGGACTTTTCTTAGGCAAACCCTTTTCGACTTTACATTGTGGGCTGGGTTATTCTTCTGTTGACCTTTATAAAAATCTCACCATACTTAATGCATTATTTGTAAACTCATTGATTTAACATTGTCTTGTCACTGAGCTCTACATTTCATAAGGGGATGCCGGACCTTGCCTGGCTTCTTCCCAGCTGTATTTCTAGTTCTTAGCCAGTGTCTGGCACATGGCTGGGACTCAGTTGATATCTGCAGAATGATAACTAAGTGAACATTAGCTATTCTTGCTGCTATTATTATTACTATGAAGAGTCCCTTTATTGTAGTACAAATTTATGGTTACAGAACTTCCAATCTATTAGAGAGATACCTTCATGTATATATAAGCCTTATGTTCCCATATCAACTAGATAAAGTTTTCCCAAATGCTATTCTATGAAACAAAAATATGTTAACGATGTTATAAAACAAAGACCTGCTAAATAAAGGTTATTTGGTCAAATAAGCTTGACCAGTGCTACAAACTATATTTCTCCCCACCCACACACACCTGCTACCCTTAGGTCTCACAAAGTACATTAATTGACTAAAGGCTCTGAGAAGTCCTGCAATAAAGAAATCTGCCTATATTTGTTTAACTCATTGCCCATGGTTTCTTATACAATATCCACAGCTGTTTCTTGTTATATAACCATTTGGAAACTGCTGAATTAGACTATGAAATTTTTGAAGACAGGAGGCAAGTCTTGTAAATATTGGCATCTCCTAAGTGCTTAGCAATGTGTTGTACATATAAATGTAGGGTCATATGTGCACATTGACAGTCTGTTTTAGCAATCCTCACCTTGTTTTTTTCTTATTTTCTAAGGTTTATTTCCCAAAAAGCAAAGGCTTAATTGCAGTTTAGTGTAATTGCCTGTAAATCATAATGAATTTATTTTCCTTTTTGCCAAAATTAAACCATGGTAGTTTGTAATGAATTATTCACAAATATAATAAAATCACATGATGGATTCTAATCAAGTTCTATCATTCTGTAGCTGTGTGCCCTCAAGCAAGTTACTAATTTTTGGACTGCCTAGGAACCCTTGATTTCTACCTGCCAAATCCCATGCTTCCATAGTCTTCTACATCTCCAAAAATGGTGCCACCAGCAGCCTATTTGCTCAAATCAGAATCATAGGTACCATTTTGAATTTCTTTCTTTGTTACTCCAACTCCCGTCCAATTGACTAGTAATTCTGTTGATCCCACCACTGAAATACAGCATATCAAAGGCCATCCAGTTCTGCCCATCCACCATTACCATTACCACCATCTCTTGCCTTAACTAACAACCTCCTCACTGGTTGCTTGTTATTTGTGTGTGTGCGCGCACGCGTGTGTGTGTGTCCCTCTGCCTACAATCTGTCTACCACAATGTCAGCCAGAATGATTTCCTTACAATGTAAATTAGACCATGACACTCTTCTGCTTAAAATCCTTCCATCTTCCCATTGCATTCAGAAGGAAATACAAACTCCTTCACTTGGTCCATGCATCTCTGCTGACCTTTACAGCTTTTTTTCTTGTCCATTCTCTCTGCTGTCTGCATCCCTGATATGCGAATTGTCTTTCATTTTCCCAAACACTGGAAGTTTCTATTGCCTCAAAGTCCTTACACATACCAGTTCCTCTGCCTACAACAGTGGTCCATACACTTCACATTCAAGCCCCTTTCTTATCCTGTAGATCTCAGCTTAAATTTTATCTCCTAGAAAGGCCTTTCCCCATCCCCACCATGCTGTCCAAAGTAGGTGCCTCTCTCTTCCCTTGGTTTTTCTCTATCTCCATGATTTGTTTGTTGCTCTTAGAGCACTTAGCACCATTTGTCATTGTTTTCTCTGTTGTTTTTTGTTTGTGTTCCCCAGCAGAATACAACCTCAATGGGCTAGACACCATGGTCATTCCTTGTATCCCCAGTGCCTAGTGGAATGACTGCAAATACACAGGAGGTGCCTAGTAAAAAAACAAAAACAAACCAACAGAAAACCTCCACTTCCTCAATTTGATACATGTGAATAAATAGTACCTTCCTTATCATTGGTTGAGCCTCACTGCATAGCTTTAAACTTGCTCTAAGGAATAAATTCATACTAAAAAGGTTTACTGAATTTCTACTATGTGTCAAGCATGGTACTAATAAATCTTGAAGGAGAAGAATTCTGGTGTAGTGGAGAGAGGAGCTTGGGCTTGGGAGTCAGAAAGACCTGGATACCACCAGCTTCTCTTAACACTCACTTCTGTGGTCGAGCCTTAATTCTGCACACCCTAGCATTTATCGCTGTAAGTTATGCTTGCCCTTCTTCATTTTCCGCTGAACTCCGGAGAACCATTTGTCCTGCTTACTGTTATCCCTTCCCCCAACACGCAGTGTATTGGAAGACTTAAAACTTCATGTGCTGCCTTGAAATTGGTGAGTCTCACAGGGCCCGAGTTGCCCTGCTCTTGCCAGATACGCGCCCCAGCCAGTGGGAAAGTTTTCCTATCAGCCAGATCAGCTGCACCCACGTGGCCCTCAAACTGCCAGGTTTCACCTCCAGGTTTCTCCCTTCCAGCCCATACGATTATTCAAACTCATTAATCACATTCTCCCCATAGGGACTGCAGGTCATCTCACCCTCTTGTTACTATTTAATACAAAGCCTATCTCCCACAGCCTCTGCTTGTTTATTCTGCCGAGTGCAACCCGTATGTGGCCCTGTGTGGTGTGTCGTGTCTTCTACCCCAGGCTGTCAGTATGTGTGACTTATACGCTGTTGTTGATCGCATCTGTCCAGAGTCAGGTGTTACGAGTTTGGCCATTCTCAGAGCCCTAGGGAAAGACTTTATCTCTCGTCAGTGGGTTAAAGAGGTAACAAAATACGCCTACATACCTGCACGCACACACACACACATAGAACAAGCAGCTATGATTGTGATGTAGGGGAAAATAATGATCCTCAGAGGCCCATGGTTGGAACTGACCCCTGTTACAAATGACAGATTAACAAGAGAAAAACAAGTTTATTAACATGTATATTTCCTATGTAAATGGGAGCTACCCAGAGAATGAATAGTTCTCAAAGAGGCGGCTTTGGATTCCAGCTTATATGGCATTTTCAATAAAGAACAGTAAATTTTTAGAGAAGTGACAAGACAAAGGAAAAGGACTTTAAGTCTCTGGGGCAGGGGGAAGGTAAATAAATGGCATGTAGAGGCAATTTGGTAAAGTTTGTTCATGTAGATCCTCTGGTATCACCCCCAGGCTGATGAGGGTTTAAAGCTGTCTTCAGTGGCTAGCCTTTGTTCTCCCTGATAGAGAGTGGACAAGATATCTTCAGTTTTTGTAAATCTATGTCCTGCTTTTAGGCCAATAGGCCAGTAGAGGGAAGGCAGAGAGTTCTCCTGTATCTGCTTCTTCTTAATTGTCTGCAGCTCAACAACTCTTCATGTTTTGGGGTGGCATGTTTTGGTTTCCCTCAGTGCTCTACACAATGAGTAATTGTTCTTGATCCTGAATAGGCATCAAAATACCCTTTGGGGTTTTAAAAACTACTGGCCCTGGGCCACATTCCAGGTCCACTGAGTGAGAGTCATAGGGGTGAGTCCCAGATGTGTGTATTTTTGTAAAGTGCCATGACTGATTCAGGTGGACATCCAGGGCTGAATGACACTGCGGTGGTTGTTCAATACCTACCTGCTGACTGTCTGACTGATGAGACTTTCATGCCTGTCCTGTGGCATGGATTAAAGGACAACACTGTTATCTTAGAGGGACCGTCTGGCAGACTCCTGCCTCAGGATGATGAACACTTAGTCATAGCTTTCCAAAACCCACCTGAGTCCTCAATAGACATTGCACATTGATCGTGATACTCTTTCCTGCTAAGCCTGGACCCCACCCCAGAACCTTTTGCTGAACGTTATCATGAGAGACAAAGCCTATTTTTCCCTCTGCCTCAGCCCTGCCTGATAAGTGCCCTGTGATGAAGGAAACTCTGCTGCCTGTGACTACTGTCCTAGCTCTCTCCTCTGCATCCCACTCCCAGTTCCAGCGCTCACGTTATCCAAGCTTCTTACTGAGAAGAACCCCTCCTCCTGGCCCTTGCAGTTCCTCTACCCATGCACCAACTCTCTAGCATACTTTTTAAAGGACTCAAGGCCAATGATCTACTTCTCACCTCTTCCTTTTTTTTTATTTTTATTTTTTATTTCAGCATATTATGGGGGTACAGATGTTTAGGTTACGTATGTTGCCCTTCCCTCCCCCAAGTCTGAGCTTCAAGCATGTCCATCCCCCAGATGGTGCACATTGCACTCTTTGTGTATGCATATACCCGTCCCCTCCTCCCCCCTCCCCGCTGCCCAACATCCAATAAATGTGATTCTTATATGCGCACTTATGTATTGATCAGTTAATACCAATTTGATGGTGAGTACATGTGGTGCTTGTTTTTCCATTCTTGGGATACTTCACTTAG
>NW_012150030.1:1504777-1527101 GCF_000956105.1 Propithecus coquereli
TAAAAAAAACTAAGTTATCTGAGATCAAAACTGCCACCCCAGCCTTCTTTTGGCTTCCATTTGCTTGAAATATTGATTTACATCCCTTTACCTTGAGTCTAAATGCATCCTTGCAGGTTAAGATGCATTTCCTGAAGACAGTAGATACTTGGCTTATATTTTTTTATCCATTTGGCCAGACTATGTCTCTTGAGTGGGGAGTTCAAGCCATTCACATTTATTGAGAGAACTGATAAGTGGAGAAAATTACTGTTCATTCTGTTGGGTTGCATTTTATTGCTTTTTTTTTCTCTCTTGAGCCATTGTGGGATCTAGCCTTTGATCTTTAGCTTTTGAGTGGTTTAACATTCATGAGTGTGTATTGTGCTGATCCTTGTGTAGTTCTGTTTTGAGTACTTCTTGGAGAGCTGATCTTGTCTTGGTGAATTCCCTCAGTCTTTGCTTATCTGAGAATGTCTTTATTTCTCCTTCATATACAAAACTTGGTTTTGCAGGGTACAAGATCCTAGGCTGGGCATTATTCTGTTTCAGAAGAGTGAGAATGGGGCCCCAGTCTCTTCTTGCTTGTAAGGTTTGAGTTGAGCAGTCTGGCATTATTCTGATGGGCTTTCCTTTGTATGTTAATTGTTTCTTTCACCTTACAGCTCGTAGAAGGGCCTCTTTAGTGGATATTTTGGTCAATCTGATGACTGCATGTCGTCGTGTCTTCCTATTTGCATTGAATCTCCTACGGGTCCTTTGAGCTTCTTATACCTGGATATCTAGAGTTTTACCAAGGCCTGGGAAATTCTCCTTTATTACATCTTCAAATAGCTTATCCAGCCCTTCCATGTTTTCTTCTTCACCTTCAGGAATCCCCATCACCCTCAGGTTCGGTTTTTTCATATAATCCCACATTTCTTGTAGGCTTATTTCTTTTCTCTTAATTTTATGCTTGATCTCTGTGACTAACTTATTTAATTGGAAGGAGTTGTCTTCAATCTCTGAGATTCTTTCTTCTGTTTGATCTACCCTGTTCTTGAGGCTTTCCACTGTGTTTTGTAGTTCCCTGAATAAGTCCTTCATTTCCAGGAGATTGATTTGATTTTTCTTTAATATTTCAATTTCTTGAGCGAATTTTTCTTCCAAGTCCTTGACTTTTTTTGTGGTTTCTTTGTGTTGGTTATCCAATTTTTCTTGCATATCATTGAGTTTTCTTACAATCCATGTCTGAAATTCTTCTTCTGTCATTTTAGTGTTCTGAGTTTGGTTAATATCCATTGCTAGAGAGCTGTTGTTCCTCTTTGGGGGTGTGCTTTCTGTTTGAGTCTTCATACTTCCAGAGTTCTTTTGCTGGTTCCTTCTCATCTGGATCAGTTGTTCCTTCTTGCCTTTAGATTTTCATTTGGATAATAACATGACCTGTTTAGTCTCTGAGCTAGTAGGTGGTGTTTGTGTGTAAGATTTGACTACACCCTTTATGATGAGTCAGTAGATGCAGTAAAAGGGTGTGCAGAATGACCTCCCTGCCAGTAGGTGGCACTTGCTGGGAGGAGTGAGCTGCAGTGCTGTTTTTGGGTCCTGTAACCAGCTCTTGTTCCTCTGGAGAGGCCCTCTTGTGCCTCCGGTGGTGGGTGGGGCCCTGGGACTTCCAGGTGTGTCCTTATTCTCCACTTCAGTGGGGCCAGGTCCGGGAGTGAGTCTGGGGGGAGCTGGGTTGGGTAAGTCTGCCCTCAGGCTCCACAAATGCTGTTATCAGGGGTCAAAGGTCTGTTCTTTGCTTCTGTGCAAAGCTGCCGGGAGGGGCTGAAATGGCTCCACTCAGCTGAAGAGTCTGTGTGTGGGGGGTGGGGCTGTCTGAGACCAGCACTCTGGAGCAGGTCTCGCTCCTTTCCACCCTCCCCTATTCCGTGGTTTCTCCCAGGCCTCTGCCAGCAGGCAAGAGCTCAGGCCAATGGATCTCCCCTGGCTGTAGTGTGGGCCAAGAGGTTCCCTGCCCAAGATCGCAGCCTGAGCTGGGTGCACAGCCCACTTTTGTGAGGAGGGTTGCAACTCAGGCACGCTGATCTGCCCCTGAAGGCACACACTCCTCAGTAGGCTCTTTCACAGATCTCCCTTCTGTGCCCCGGGGCAGTGCAATCATGACCTGGGTGTACCGGGTCTGGTCTGCAGACCCGTCCCCTGGGCCCTGGAGATCAATTACTGATCCTGCCAGGGGGAAGGGTGCTGGTCTCGAATCACCTACAGGGTGCCCAAGCTGGATCGATTTCATTCCACCTCAGGATTTTCCCCACTCTCCTGGAGTCCCCAGGCAAGCAGCACCTGGGAGGGCTTGCAGGTAGGGAGCTGGCAGTCTGAGTACCCCTCAGTCTGCTGTAGGGCCCCAAAAGGAAAGATCCCATTCCTTGGAGATGCCTCTGTGTGATGGCTAAATTTCTCTGGTCACCCTCAGGTAGGGAAGGGGAAGGGGAGAATGGAGCAATATGGCGTCTGCCAATAGGCTTGGGTCTGCGTGCCGGAAGGTGCCCCGAAGGAGCTAGGAGCCTGGTGCCCTGTCCTCAAGAGGCCACTGCTCACTGGCAGCAGCCATCTCTGGGCTGGTGTTGGCAGGTCTCTCCAACCTCTCAGGAGCCCACCAGCAGTCCGAGATGCAAGGGAGGGCAAAGTTATCTGCTCCACCTACCCTTGTCACTGGTCTCCAAGCCTCTCGGGATCTTTCTCCTTTCAGTTCTCCTCCGCGATGTCTTCCCGTGGAGTCTCCTGTAGTTTCAGGCACCTTTCCTTCCGACCCTCATCCAATCTATGATTTCTGCTAGTTTATTTTTTTCACTTTCTTCTAAAATCTGTCTTTTTTGCAGAGACCTTCTGACTGGAGGCTTTTCTCGTCCGCCATCTTGGCTCCTCCCCCTCACCTCTTCCTTACTTTAATGTCCTCTTTCATGGGGTCTCAGCAAAATCGTACGATCTTTATATTCCTCTGCTGGTTCTATACTTTTGGGTCAGACCCACATGGAAATAAGCAAATGCAATAGAATGATGTGGTAGTGAGTACTGAAGATTTAGAACGAAGGTGGGATTCCCTGACTCACCCTCATTGGGCTGTATGACTATAGGCAAATCTCTGAGAACAATAATAGTGTCTGTCCTCCCAACCGTACTGTTACAGATGATACATATAATGCTGCATATGTAACATAATGTTATACATAACATTAATGTAACATATAATGCTACAAAATGGCATGAATGAATAACATTTGAAAAGTTAAAACTCCAAAGTGTTTTAAGAGCAGCAAGTGAGTATTTCTTGCCTCTGTAAGAAAAATCTGCCTCTTTTCTCCAAGGTGGCTGAATAAATAGGGCAGCTTTTCCAGAGAAGCAGCCATAGAAGACATTACATTATGCTAATGTATATTCAATTAGAATGTAAAATGTGAGCCATCGGCCTTGAGGTGTTAATGAGTTGCCACTTAGAAGGGCCAGGGAAGCAAATTAAGTGTATATGCAAATTAAGTTCTGTAACTTCAGAACTGCCAACTCTCCCTACTGACTGGAAACTGAGCTGCTCCTGCTCTCATCCTGTGTTTATCTCATCCTTCAAGTTAGCAGCTGGAATGGGTGGATGAGGTCCATGTGAATAAGACCATTGGCTTTCCTGCTTTCCTGCCTCCCCTGCTCAGACCCATCTCACTCAGACTCTGTCTAAATTCGAGGAGATGAACATGCCCAGGACTTGGGTTCATCAGCAGAGGGTTGGAGAGGGTTTGGTCACAAAGAAGGCAGGACACTTACTTCATTGTTAGTGGAAAACATACTTTAAAAACTTCTAAAGTGTCTTTGCTGATATATAGAAAGGAGTTTTTTGGGGAAAAAAAAGAATGTTCCCTGGAATATTATAAGCAACATTTGCAAAGTTAAATAGTAAGAGTAAATCATAAAATAATAAAAATTTAAAAAAATGATATTATATAGAATTTCTACTATGTGCCAGACATTGCCAATTGCTATATCTATTTACTGTTTTTTAAAATTAATTTCAAATTAAAAAAATAACCGTTTAAAGCATAGCGCATGGCTTTAAAAGTAAGTTATTTCTACAGAGCTTATTAAAAAGAAAATCGGTCAGCTTGCCATACTCACCCTACCCCACCATGTCATTCCTACTACATAGGGGCAACTGCTTTGAATCCTATTAACAGTTTCTTTGGTTATTTCTACATTTCTCAATAACATGTTGACACTACTGTTTCTCAATTTTAGCTCTTTTTTTTTTTTATTTCAGCATATTGTGGGGGTACAGATGTTTAGGTTATGTATGTTGCCCTTGCCCCCTCCTCCCCCCCAAGTCCGAGTTTCAAATATGTCCATCCTTTGGGTGGTGCGCATTGCACTCTTTGTGTATGAAAATACCCGTCCCCTCAATTTTAGCTCTTATATCTTGACTTCCTGCTGTGGAAGATCAGGAGCTGGTTCTCTCATCCTCTCCTGGAAAACGCACACACACATACACACACACCCTCTAAATTTCACTTCCTCTAGCCTCTTAAAATATTTATATCATGATATTTGGTCACATCAATGTGATCAGGTAAATTTTATTCACAGTTGATCTATAAAGTATACCCTTTTCTTGTATACTTTTTTGGTTTGGTATCAAGCAATTTTCCTTTTGAGCTTTTCACTTTTGCTATCTTATTTTTAGATTTCCAAGTGCTCTTTTTTTGAATGCTCCTTCTAGAAATAACAACCTGCTCTTATGTTGTGGCTGAAATAGAGTCTCCTTTCTCTATGAGGATATTGGCGATAGTTATTTTTCTTTTTTAAGTTACCTCTTCCTACATTGTCTCTGTTTTCTACTCATTCCCTTTTTTGGTGTTTTTTGGTTTTGGTCTCCATCGTTCAAGTGTCTGCCAATCTTGGGGTGTCAGCACATGCTTGAGAGCGTGATGTTAGAAAGCTAAGTGGAGGCTTTCAGGAGCATGAGCAGGACTGGGGCTTCATGGCAGGGGGTCAGAAGCAGCAATGTCAGTATATAGTGTCTTTTATCTTGGGCTGGTCAAGTTGATCAAAGAAGACTCTCCTGGGCCTTCTGAGAACGTAGTGGGAAAGCAGTGAGAGGTCCTCAGAATTTAATATGGGTTTTTTTTTTATCAAACCTCACCGTTTTCAGTACATTACCCCTGCCCTCTATCCAGAGTGGGGCCCAGATGGCCCCCAATCCAGAGTCCCTTTAGTTTATTCTCTCCAGGGAGTCAATTTCTGTCTTCTACTTCTAGGGATGGGGCACTTGTCAGCTGTGAGGAGTAAGAGAGGGGCTCTGGGGGTCCAACTGCATTATAAATAGATTTTCAACTGGTCTTCTGGTTGGTAGCCCCCACGTCTGTCCCCTCCCCTCATGCCTTCACAGATCCCTGATGCTGCCAGTTACTGAGTTACTCTGAGCTCTGCTGTGCCTGTCAGCTTGTGCTTGGTGTCCCTCCCTGCTGGCTGTGGGCAGAGGTTCTGAGTTCTGCTAACTCAGTTGCCCTATATCCTCTTGTCTTCCAGCTTCCAACATCTTGTTGCTTTCTTTTCCTCTCATGTTCTCATGGGCTTATGCCTTTAAAGGAAAATCCCTTTAAACATTTTTTTAATGGGGCTAAAGGATCAGAGCAAAGCCACATGTGTTCAGTCTACCATTGTTAACCAAAAGAGAGAAAGCATCAAGCAAAAGAGAGAAAGCAAAAAGATGTGTAGCACTCACGACGGGTATATTGACAAGATGGCACTGCCGGGGATTCAGAGCCAAAAGGAGCACCCAGGATTTAACTTATATCACTTGTTTTCCTTAATGCAGTCCTACAAAATAGTGCTAGTTCCCAAATTTATCAATAAGGAACAAGTAATAATAAGAACCAACATTATTGACTGTCTAATATGATCAGATATGTAAGTCTATTAGGGCTGCCCTACAAAATACCACAGACTGAGTAGCTGTAACAACAGAAGTTTTTCTCACAGTTTTGGAGGTTAGAAGTTTGAGATCAAGGTGGCTTCTCCGAGGGCTCTCTGCTTGACTTGCAGATGGCCGTCTTCTCACTGTGTCTTCATATGGCCTCTCCTCTGTGTGCACACCCTGGCGATGCTCCATCTTACGAGGACACAAGACATGTTGGCTAAAGGCCCCACCTGTGTAATCTCATTTAACCCTAATTACCTCATTAAAGACCTTATCGCCAAATAAGTCAAATTCTGAGGTATAAGGGTTAGGATTTCAACATATGAATTTTTTGGGAAACAATTCAGTCCACAACGCCAGGAATTGATCTAATCACTTTATTTCTATTTATTTGCTTATTCCTCATAATAAACCAAGGATTAAGTACTATTAGTATTATTATAAATGAGGAAACTTCTGTTTGGAGAACTTAAGTAACTAACTCTAAGCCTCCACAGCTAGAAAGAGACTGTATTTTTTTCTTTCCCGTTGCTGCTGCAACAAATTACCATACTCTTAGTGGCTTAAAATGACACAAGTTTATTATCTTACAGTTGTGTAGTTCAGAAGCCTGGCAAGGGTCTCTGGGCTACAGTCAAAGCGTGGCAGCCTGCACTCCATTCTGGAGGCCCTGGGCGCAGTCTTTCCCCTTTCCTTCCCAAATTCTAGGGGCTGCTCACATTCCTTGGCTCAAGGCCCCTTCCTCCATCTTCAAAGCCAACACCAGCAGGTCAAGTTGTTCTCACATTGCATCCCCTTGACCTCGTCTGTTTCCCTCTTACAAATTTAAGGACCCTGTGCTTATAATGGGCCCGCCAGGATAATGCAAGAGAGCTCCCTATCTTAAGATCAGCTTATTAGCTATCTTAATTCTCCTTTGCTATGTAATATAATCATCTTATGTTGGTGTTGAATTGTGTTTTTCTTTCTTTCTTTTTATTTTTTATTTTTTAATTTTTTGAGATAGGGTCTTGCTCTGTCACCCAGGCTAGAGTACAGTGGCATCATTATAGCTCACTGTAGCCTCAAATTCCTAGGCTCAAGTTGTCCTCCTCCCTCAGCCTCCCAAGTAGCTGGGACTATAGGCAAATGCCACTATGCCTGGCTAATTTTTCTTTTTCTTTCTTATTTCTTTTAGAGACTGGGTCGCACTCTTGCTCAGGCTGGTCTCGAACTCCTGGCCTTAAGCAATCCTCCCAGCTTGGCCTCCCAAAGTGCTGCAATTACAGGTATGAGCCACCATGCCTGGCTTTAAATTGTATTTTTCTTCAACTAAGCACTGAGAGGGAGTTTGGCCTAATGAAAAAAGGACTAAAATTGGAGTTGGAATATCAGGGCTGTATTTTTTTACTGTACCAATCTCTAGCTAAGTCATCTTTGCCAAATATATATGTTATATTTCATATATGTTCTGCATCTTTTTGCATTATATTGTATTTCCCTATAGCAATGGTGATTTTGTCTCCCACAGGGCATTTGGCAATGTCCAGAGAGATTTTTCATTGTTACAGCTGGGGGTAGAGGGAGGTGCTACTGATGTCTCGTTGGTAGAAGTCAGGGATGTTGCTAAACACACTAAGATGCACAGGATACCCTCCTACCCCCAGAGAATTATCTGGCCCCAAATGCCAATAGTGATGATAGTGAGATTGAGAAACACTACCCAATTATTATGTGGAAAACAGATTGTAGAGTTGCAAGAGAGGAAGCCAAGGGATGAGTTAGGAGGAAATGGCTATGGTCCAGGCAAGAGATAATGGTGCTTTAGACTAACATAGTAGCAATGGAAGTAGAAAAGTAGTAGGATTTTAAATCTATTCTGGAGATAAAAGTGATAGGACATAGAGATAAATTATATGTGAGGAGTGAGGATGGTGTCAAGGATGATTGCCAAGTTGCTATAATGATCTTCCAGGTAGATGGAGATGCAGTTACAAAAATGTAGACTTCCAGAGGAATGATAGCTAATACTTAAAATAGATCTTATTTTATGCCAATTCTAGTCTAAGTACATTAAATTAACTCATTTAATCTTCATAACAAGCCAGTAAGGGAAGTGTTATTAATATCCCCTTTTTATGAATGAAAATGAAGGGGTACAGAGAGGTCAAGTAACTTGCCCAAGATCATCCAGCCTGTAGTAAGGGTTTTGAATGCATAAAGTCAAATTCCAGAGTCTATGCTCTTAACCACTACATGATTCCACCTTTTGGAAGAGCAACTCTAGAAATAAAGATCAAATCTCTTTCCATGCCTTCATATCCTCCACTCCTAAGATCAGAGTACATGGTCAATGACTTGAACACTCCCTTGCTGACATTCTCTATTCCCTTTTCCTGTGATATGTCCATTGTATTCACAAGGCAAAACTCCCCACTTGAATCAGTCAGTGGTGTGCCTTTTCTGCTGTTGTACCTGGGATGCTGAATACAGCTGAGGAAGTCCACACAGCTTTGGCAACTGCTGTAATTATGAGATCATGGCCACCGCCATCCACAGAACTCTCAGCAGCAGGTCATGCCTTTGTCTCTCAAGAAATCTTTCCACCCCCCTCCCCACACTGCCCTCTCCAACTTCACTCTGCTCAAGTCCCCATCCTCCTCTCCACCACACTCAGTACATAACCCTGTGTGCTATTTCACTAAGAAAATATTAATATAAGCGCTGGGTTGATACTTCCTCATTCTCTGAACACCTCCTTCCTGTAAACCAATCTGTATTCCTATCCATAGCTTCTTTCATTCCCAAATTGGTGGAAAAGATGTCCTTATTCTCAAGTAAGGCGAATCCATCCCTCATCTTGTGCTCAGGATTCCTTCTCATTTGGCCTCCTTCATGGATCATTTTAACATTCTCCCAACCCCTCAACTTCTCTGACCTGTCCTGCACCTGCCCAGCATTTAAAGGTACTCAATGCTGTGTTATACATGCACAAAGTATTGTTCTTATGGCTCTTGCTTAGTTGGCATCAACTGCAGGAGAATAATATTCAGTGCGCTATGGTAACCTTGAATCACAAACATTTCAGCTCTTTGGGTATAAGGCAATTTTAAATTTTAACCTATGTCTTTAAGACCATATCATAATTAAAAGTTGCTGTTTTCTTTTCTAGTTCCAGAGCAATGATTCAATTCCAATCTTTTAGAAAAATATCCAATCATATTTCTTTCTCAAAAAGAATAATTTTTACAACCATAAGAAGGAAAAAGCCAGAGGAGTCCTTGCCCTTAAGTATAGATCTACTCTGATGTCTCTTTGCCTGTCCTTCCTCTGATCAAATGTGTGTATGCAGGAGGTGAACTATGGAGGAAGAGCAAAGGGACTAATTCCACTTGTGAGAGATGGAGGGAGGGGGCCACTTTCATGTTTCTTAAGGAGTGTACCTTCTTTCCTTCATTTACTCATCATTGAAAAAGGGTTATGGAGTTCCTACAATGAGTCGGGCGCTAAGGAAAACAAATGCTAAACCTGCCCTTAAAAGCTGGTGGAGATCCAACTCTTTATAAATCATCATAATACAGATCCACAGTGCCTTGGCTATAGTTCCAAAGTCCAAAGGATGCTGAAAATGGAAAGCTTTTTCAGAAGTTTGCAACTCCTCCTTGACAGTAAATCTGATCAGACTGATTTGAAGATATTTATAGACTTCATTCCAATTATTTAAACATATGCCAGGTATTCAGACATATCACTCAAATAGTAGTATGTTAAATTTATAGTGTGCTGCCCCAGACCTAGTGGGTGTGTTATGAATGTGTGGCTGTAAGAGTTTCCATATCTGGATGACATGCCTGTATAGAGAGACTAGGGTAAGGAACAAAACATTTATTGAGTACCCCACTGGGCATCAAATACCATGCAGATTGCTTTAGATGTATTATCTCATTTAGGCCTCGGAACAGTCCAGTGAAGTAGGCATTGTGATCCCATTTTATAAATCAAGAAACTGGGCCTCCACTAGCTTAAGTAACTTGCACAAGGAAAGGGCATAGCCAGGAGTCAAACTCCTATCTGTTGACATATGCGTGCGGATACATGTATCAAACCATTTAGGAATGACTTGAGAGAAAATGGATCTGAACGTGGTTGGTCACTCACTCACATTGTGTCATAAAAGCCATGAAAGGATCCATGGAGCCATATAGGCTCACATTTTTCAGAGTCAGAAGGGGGCCTGCAGTGGAGGCAGACCTGCGTGTTGTTTTAGGGGGTTAGGGAAACTATCAAGAGGAAGTAGAATTTGAGCTGATTCTTCAGACATCAGCAGTCATTTTGCTTGTAAGCTATAAACATGTTTAGTCTATTCTACTTGATGGAAAAGACCCTCCTGGAATGGGTTTCTGGCATCTGTTATTATGGAAGCTTTCTCCCAGAAGTCTTCCTTGTGCTCTGTGAGTGGAGACAGAGCTGGGGTTCACGGTTATGCATGGGCCTGTTCCCTCTGGGGTCCGGAGTGGATCTCAAGACTTAAGGCCTGCATCCTTGACTTAGCTGCACAGATTCTGAAGCTCAGCGTCCAGACCACCAGCCAAAGAGTTGATCCTGGGCATCCCGTAAAATATATTTTATTTGAGCAGGAAGCTTATTTTTGTCCTGCATGATTGTACATCAAAGTTTTTTCATATGTCTTGGAGCAATGACAAGGATTTATTTTGGCTTTTCAGGGCTTATGAGGACCTAGATTCTTCTGTGACTTACAGATCACTGTCCTTTTCCCCCTTAGGGTTTGAAAAATGCTTCCATCACAAGTTTCTCTGGTGACATGTTCATTTTTCACCTGGAAGGAGCCTGCAAATTGGAAGGTTTGGCTCATAACCTGGGATGGCAGAATGTTGTTAGCACTTCTGTGGTAGGGTTGGGTGGAAGGATGTTGTCTTTATGCTAGGCTCTGAGGTGTTTAATGAGAAAAGGGAACAAACAGGAAAACCAGGGCCAGGTCAGACTCAGGCCGTAATCACAGCCGAGCACTGGAAAAGGATTTCCAACAGGGCAGTCCTGCTCCCGGGCATTTCTATTCTGGCTGGACAGGCTGGAAGCCAGACATGCTGGGCTATTCCAGATGTACCACTAATGGGTCCGTGACTCTCTTGTCCTCCTCTGTCCAATGAGGGAGATGAACTAGATAATCTTTAAAGTCCCTTCTTGCACCATAATTCTTTGTGTCTATGATTCTAAGTTTTTCATTTCACATTTAAAGTATTTAAGTTATAAAGCCAAGGCAGGTTATCATTTTTTTAAGCGGAAGCCAGAGGGAGGAAATTGGGGAGAGTTGTGTCAGAGGATCACCAAGTGTTGTGTCCGTGACAGGAGAATCAGACAGTGGAGTTAGCGCAAGGCCCAAGCCCTGCTGTGAACTGACCACACTCCGAGGAGCAGTCCTAACCTCTAATGAATTTAATAAGCCCATCCTGTGATGCGCCTGCTTCATCTGCCAGGCAGGGACAGAATTGGCATTAGGTTTTGGCTGCCTGCCTAAGGATAATTACCTTCGGTGTGCACCTGTAATGGAAAAATTACTGGACTGTCTAGTTTCAGAGCTGACATCGGGTGGAACCTCATTCCATCCCTCTCAAGGTCTGTTTCTGTCAAGCAATAAGTATTGGTTAATAACAGCAGCTGAGAGCCAACATGGTGTCTGTGTGGAATAGCACATTATCTCTTTGGGCCCAACGCTTTGCATATATACCATGCTCTTTCACAACTGGGGGTGGGGTGGGATATCGAATTGCAAAGGGACTCTAAAAGTATGAGAGTGTATATTATTGCATTTGAATTTCATTTAAAAATCATAAAACTATGTAAATAACACCGTGCTTATTTAACTGCAAGGCCTGAGTAAGTTTGATCTGACCACAGAAGCAGTTCATAAAAGGATTTTAAAATGCATCTACTCATTGCTCAAACATACATGGATCACCTCCATGTGCTAGGGCAGTGCTAGAAGGTGGGACTGCTGAGATGAGCTGGATTTGCCCTCTGCCCACAGGGGCTTATTAAGGGGAGAAAGACATACAAAGAGATAATTACAGTACATCATAACGCATGGTGGTGGGTCCTGTGATAGTGGTAGGGACAAAGTGCTTCGGAAGAAACACTAGATGGATTTAATGAAGCGTGTATGCGTATGTGTATGTGTGCTTCGTGTGACAAGTGAGCCTTCCCTCAGTGGAGGAGAATGCAGCCCAGGCTTAAGGATAAGCACACACTTATTAGATGACAAGCGTGGGAATAAAATGTTATCATTTTAGGCACAGGGCAGGCTCGCTAAGCCACAGAGTAGATATTGTGGAGGTGAATACCGAGGAGAGGTTCATTCACTCGGCAAATGGTTCCTCATCACCCACTATTGTCACAGGCGCTGTGAGAAGTCTGTGCCCTAGCAGAGGTGACCGAGATGACAGTCCGCACTCTCACAGATCTTACATTTTGTTTCGAGAGATAGTCCAAAAATAAGTGAACAGTTAAAGAAATAAAAGTTGCAAATTACAGTCAAGTAAGTGAACAAACAGTGTGGATGTAAATTGTGGTCAATGCTCTGAAGGAAATGGCAAAGGAGCCAGGGCGGAATGGCGCGGTGGATGGAAGGTACAGAGAGGCGGCTCCCAGAGGAGGCGAGGTGTACACCAGGCGGAGAAGAGTAGGAAGGAGCCCGCCTTGAGCAAAGTGGTCAGGAGAGCATGCAGGCCAAAAGAGCACGTGTGAGGGCTCTACGGGGGAAAGAAGTCTTTGGAGAACCAGGAGAGACTAACTTGAATGAGGCAATGAATGAAGAGGTGGTGGGAGAGGAAGGGAATGGCGAGGGGACAGCTTAGGGGAAGATCTTGATGCCTCCTTCGCTCCATTCCCACCTGATCTTGCTGCTCCCCAGTCCCCATGTTCCAAGGGCTTTCCACACACTGACAATAAACTCCCAAGTCCAGTTAGGCCACACGAGCCTCTCCAGACCTCATTTCCTACTACTCTTGTCCTTGCTGCCCTCTGGCACACTGTCCTTCATTCTTTTGCTGGAACCCTCCAGGCATGTTCCCAGAGCAGGAATTGGGCCCCTGCTCCTCCCTCCACTGGAAATGCTCGGCCCCCGCCATTACCAGCGTCACTCTCTCTTCACTCACGCGCATCTTTCCTCAATGCCAGCTCTCCAGAGAGGCCTGGCTTGACCATCATCTCCTGATACCAGAGTAGACACACCCCACCCCCTGACACTCGATCTCCTTGCCCCGCTTTGTTTTTTATAACACTTAATGATCACTACCAAGTATTTTAGATACATTTCCTTGTTTATCTGTTAATCTTCGGTGTCTTCCACTGGCACATACGTTTCCTGAAGCGTACATATCAGGGCAGGGCTGCCTTCATGAGTGTGTGACCTGTGCAGTTGAACAGGGCCACGTGCTCAAGGACACTGTGCTTGGAGTCATCCTCTGCTGTCTTTGCCTTGGAATTCTTAATAATTTTATCCTTGAACGAACGTGTGTATTGAGTGAAGTCCAGTGTAGCAGTGGAGCATGCGCAGAGAGCATGAGCAGAGGCAGTGCCCTGGATGGTTGAGTGCCCACTAATGGCCCTCACTCACTGGGCAGGTGGGACCTCTGTGTCCTGAGATGTCAGGAGCCCACCCACACACAGCTACCGTGTAAGGAAGGAGTCCCTGAGGGCTCGGTCTCCTTTTTTACAGAGTCCCACCACTCAGGCAGTGCCCTAGTGGAGAACCCAGCCCTGATATCTTAGCCACAGCTGACTGGACCACATGACTACGTTACCATGTAGCAGGAAGTCATCTGTCTCTGATGGGGCCCGGCGGGATGTGTGCCCAATGGGAGCACTCTGTACTGAGAGACGGTGAGTCAGTCAGATCCTTCTTTGGGAGAAGCATACCTGCTGCGTGAGCAAAGAGGAAGTGGACCTTTTCTTACGTTTTTGTGCCCTGAGCTAAGGACTAGAAATTGGGCAGAGAAAGACACTAACATTTGTGGGAACCTACTATAGGCCAGACATTTTGTAGTTGTGAGAAGCTGCTACTTCTTCAGCAGAACCATGTTGTATCCATGATGTGACAAATGTAAGGACAAAAAAAGTAGGCTAAGCATGGCTGAGTAAAAGGATAAAAAATAGTTCATTGATGTGATCATTCAACTGCTGAGCCAATGCTAGCAATCACCTATCTCAAAATGTATTGTCACATGAAACAACGCCTACATTTGTTTCAGCTGTTAGTATGCTATTCTGTTACTAGCAGCATTTCTGATGGATACGCTAGTTATTGTCCCAAGATATAACCCTTTTCTTTCCTCTTCCTTCTTCTGCCTTTATGTGCCATTGGTACCCAGGGGCATGGCCTCATTTTGCTGGGAGCTCTCTGTCAGTTGATGAATTTATAGGACTCTCATATGGAATTTCATCTTTTCCACTAGTATCATGGGGTTTCAGGACACATCTATTAAATGTTTAAGGATACATTTTTATTACTCTGTTTTATTACTCTACTTTATTGCTCTATTTTGCTGCATTGAAATAATCTTTGTGTCATAGCTGTATTTTAAATTTGGAGTGGTTAACTTAGTTTTAACTGTGTGTGCGTGTATGTGTGTGTGTGTGTGCATGATTCTTGGAACAATAGGCAATTAGCCTATGTTCTACCTCTAGATTTATGAGGTACAATTGTAGGAAATTTGCAGCTTAAATCTTAACAGCAGGGCGAGTTGAGATGGGAACATAAAGCACACAGGTAATCAATATAACACTTTGAAACAGGAGTTTCATGAAGGTGAGGTTGTTTTAAATTATTAATATCTTTTGGAAGCAGGAGAAAAAGTGAGGGTGCAGCAAAGCAATGAAGGCTGAGGGATGAGAAAACTGTCTCCTAATGAAAGAAGCTGAATTTTCATGCTTTGTCCCCAGTGGCCAAAATGGTTAGCTATTACACTGAACCCTATGAAATTGCTGATATTCTACTTGTTGGACCTATTTTAGCTAAGATAATTATAGCCTCAATTAGCAACGACTCAAGCTTCTAAAAAAAAGTAAAGAGGAATGATTTCTTATTGCTGTTACTATTATGTATTTATTACATAATAAACACACATTTTTCCGAAGAAAAGAGAAATGCAGATAAGTAAAAAGAAAAATAATCACATATACACATGATATATTTATATATGCTATTTTTGCTTATTTCTTAGAATTTCCATCTTTCTGCTTATTCTGCCTATCTTTTCTTGCATGCTGTCTACTTTATGCAGTAGAGCCCTTGACATATTAATCATAATTGTTTTTAATTTCTTGTATAAAGAAACTGCTGTTAATAGGCCTTGAGTAATGCGGTGGTAAGATGAGGGGGATGGGAAGCATTCTGTGGCCCCGTGATTAGGTGTCAGCCCTTTAGTGAGGCTATGCCTCTGGACTGTGAACTTCACAAGTACTTCTCAGGTTTTTTATCCCCAAGAGGTGTGACAGGATGGCTACAGTGGGCTGGAGTTGGGTATTTTCCTTCCCCCAGGTCGGTTAGGGCCTGAAAAATCTTCCATAGTTTAGGCTCTGGTAAAATAGTTCCTCCTGAGGGCAGGCCTTGTTAAGAACAGAATGTTCTGGAAAAACCTACCTTGCTCATGGATTGGCAGAATCAATATCGTTACAATGTCCACACTACCTAAAGTGATCTACAGAATTAATGCAATCCCTATCAAAATCCCAATATCATTCTTTACAGATCTGGAAAAAATAATTCTACGCTTTGTAGGGAACCAGAAAAGACCTCGTATAGCCAAAGCAATCTTAAGTAAAAAGAACAAACTGGGAGGTATCAGTCTACCAGACTTCAAGCTGTACTACCACGCTATAGCAACTAAAACAGTTTGGTACTGGCACAAGAACAGAGACATTGACCTCTGGAACAGCACTGAGAATCCAGAGATGAAACCATCTGCATATGGTAATCTAATCTTTGACAAAGCTGACAAAAACATACACTGGGGAAAAGAATCTCTTTTCAATAAATGGTGCTGGGAAAACTGGATAGCTACATGCAGAAGAATGAAACTGGATCCCCACCTCTCACCTGTCACAAAAATCAATTCAAGATGGATATCAGACTTAAACCTAAGGCATGAAACCTTAAGAATTCTAAAAGAAGATGTTGGGAAGACCCTTTCAGACATCGGCCTAGGCAAGAAATTCTTGAAGAAGAACCCCAAAGCAATCGCCGCAGCAACAAAAATAAATAAGTGGGATCTAATCAAATTAAAAAGCTTCTGCACTGCCAAGGAAACTATCATTAGAATGAATAGACAGCCCACAGAATGGGAAAAAATATTTGCTCTCTACACATCTGATAAAGGGCTGATAACCAGAATCTATCTAGAACTCAAAAAAATCAACAACAAAAAAAAATCAAACAACCCCATCGACAAATGGGCAAAGGAAATGAACAAACTTTTCAAAAGAAGACAGAATAATGGCCAGCAAACATATAAGAAAATGCTCAGCATCTCTAATCATTAGAAAAATGCAAATCAAAACCACAATGAGATATCACCTAATCCCAGTGAGATTGGCCTCTATCAAAAAATCCCAAAACATCAAATGCTGGTGAGGATGCGGAGAGACAGGAACACTCTTACACTGCTCGTGGGACTGCAAATTCGTGCAACCTCTGTGGAAAAGAATTTGGAGATACCTCAGAGAGCTAAAAATAGAAATACCATTCGATCCAGCAATAGCACTGTTAGGCATCTACCCAAAAGAGCACAAAACATTCTGTGATAAAGACATCTGCACCCCAATGTTTATGGCAACACAATTCACTATTGCAAAGATGTGGAAACAACCCAAGTGCCCGTCAATCCATGAGTGGATTATTAAAATTTGGTATATGTATACAATGGAATATTACTGAATCATAAGAAACAACAGTGATCTAGAACCTCTTATACTTTCGTGGATTAAACTTAAGCCCATTATCCAAAGTGAGGCACCACAAGAGTGGAAGAATGGGCTCCACTTGTACTCGCCATCAAATTGGTACTAACTGATCGACACTAGGGTGATCACATGGCAGCAATACTGTCCAGGGATTAGGGGGATTTGGGGGGGCGGTAAATCCGTAACTAAAGGACACGGGGAGCATTGTAGGGGGAAGGGCATGCCTTTAACACACGCTTGGGTGAGGCAAAGACATCAAGTGTAACTATAATGTTTGTACCCTCATAATACCTTGAAATAAGGAAAAAAAAAAAAAGAACGGAATGCTCTGGCTTATTTCAAAATGGTTCCTTTTCCTCTCCCCCTACCGAAGGAAGTGAAGCTCAGTTTTTCTCTGATATTCACTGCGAGAACTTGATTAAGCTTCTGGAGGCAAAACTCACAAAAGCATGGGGCTTTTCCGTTACTGGGTCCCCCTGGAGTTTTTAACTCACACACCTGCCCACACTGATCCTACAGCAGTTCATCAATTAGAGTTCAGGTTTCTCCACTTCTATACTGGTTCCCATGGAGGTTTCTGTTCCGGGGTTGCTGCCGTGGTAAATTGTGTTTCTCTGCATAGGCCTGTCTGTCTTTCCAGTTTTAGGGACAAGGGTTTCCCTGTGACTTCACTTCTCTGCTGGATACAAGAATAGTTCTTGATTTTTCCATTTATTCAGCTTTTTGCTTGTTAGGACAGAATGATGACTGCCAAGCTCCCTACATGCCGATCAGAAGCTGAAAGTCTATAACCTCATTTTCCCCTTTACAATATATTGTGAATATATTTGATACCAGTGAGTATATTTTTAATAGTTTGATACATATTTCATTATATGGATATACCATAATTGATTTGAGAACTAGCAAAAATGAATGGTTAGAAGCATAGTTTCTCAAATAAGACTGCCTGGATTAAAATTCACCTCTACCACTTATTAGCTAGATGACTGGGAGCAAATTAGTTCACTTCCTTATGCCTCAGTTTTCTCATCTGCAAAATAGATAATACTAGTACCTATGTAATGGGGTTATCAGGAGGATTAGATGACTTAGTATATATGTACAGCTTCTAGAATAGTCCCTGGTACATATGTTAGGCATTATTAACCCATCCTATGTTGTTGGGCATTTCAGTTATTTCCATTTTTTTTTCACCATGATATATATTCCTGCAATTTCTCTACTTAGATCAGAATCTTTATAAACATCTTTAACTATAGCCTTAGCATGTATATCAATTAGGACTCTGTTTTGACTATAAGTGACAGAAAATCCAATTCAAACTGGCTTACATAAAATGAATGAGTAAATAGTGCTGTGGTCTGAATGTTCAGACCATTTTTCCCTTCAAAATTCACATGTTGGAATCCTAATCTCCCTGGGGGTGGTATTGGGAGGTGAGGCCTTTTGGGAGGTGATTAGGTGAGATGATTAGGTCATGAGAGTGAAACCCTCATGAATAGAATTAGTGCCTTTGTAAAAGAGGCCTCAGAGTTGCCTCACCCCTTCCACCATGTGAGGATGCAGAGAGAAGGCACTGTCTGGTTCTACTGTTATAGAACCAGGAGTCTATGAACCTAGAAGGCCCTCACCAGAGACCATATCTGCTGGTACCTTAATCCTGGGCTTCCTAGCCTCCAGAACTATGACCAATAAATTCTCTTGTTTATAAGCCACCCCGTTCAGGATATTGTTTTTTAATTCTGTGGAAAAAAAACCCACAAATTTTATTACATTCCTTTTTAAAATGGGGAAATACTGTACAAGTAAGCACGATCAAACCTCTGTTAGAGCTGGTTAATACTAATCTTTAATTATTGCCTCGAAGTCTCTCTAGTAGTGTCCAAGAAATGTTTAGGGTCCATCTGAAAGAAAACAGCAATTTTCATTGGCCTTGCAGACACAGGAGGAGCTGTCATCTTTCATCAACAGGTCGATGCCACACACAACCATCCCCAGGGTGTCAGACACTTGGATAACTAGCTGCTTCCCTTGTTCACTCCATGAGCACATCATCCCTACACCACCTAGTGCGCAGTTGCTTTGCATCCTCCCATCTGTTTGAACAATGTAACATGGTGCCAACCACACAGCTTCCCACAACAATGACACACACAGCCCGTCCATGAGACTCTTTAACATACTTCCGGAACAAGTATGGCACTTCATGGAGAATAAGATGGCTTGGATTAGCCAAACAGTGCTTATCTCGAGCCAAGATCTCTTCTTCCCTGACGTGACATCTGTCAAAAACCACAACTTGGCAGCCACAAGCTATATATCTTGATCTGCTTGTTCTTCTTTTGCCTGGATTACTTCCTCTTGAATGTAAAGTCTATCGGTTTATTATAGAGGACATTATAAAGGATAGATGAACAGCCAGATGAAGAGGTATGTATGGTGAGGTCTGGAAGGGTGCTGAGCACAGGAGCTTCTTTCTGTTCTGGCCAAGTTGGGGTGCCCTCCTGGCACATGCATCCAGTTCACTAACCTGGAGGCTCCAGTTCAGGGTATTTTATTTTAGCAGCCTGAACTAAGACAGATAGTTAGATACTAAAAAAAAAATAAATAAATGTATTGGCTCATATAACTACACCGTCTGGGGCTACCTCTGGTGCTGCTTGATCCAGGTACTGAAACATTTCTAGCAGGACCTGGCGCCTTTCTGCGTCTGCACCTTCCCCTTTTCCATACTGGATTTATCTTCAGGCTTCACATGGTGAAAAAAATGTCTCAACATAAGTCCTCCTGGATCCAAGTCCAACAAAGAGGAGGTATGGTTTCTCTTTCTCAGAACTGGACAAAAGTCCTTGACCACATTGGATCACGAGCCCATCCTTGAAACAGCTACTATGACTGGAGGAGTAAAAGCTCCGATGGCTTAGCCCTGCAGCTGGAGTGGTATCAGGCCAACTGAAATCACAGGAAATCATAATGGGGAGAGGGTGGCTTCACAATTGGAAATACTGACAAAAATACAGGGGTGGGGGAAGATACTGGGTGACCAAAAAATAAAAAAGTCTTTTCCTAATTTCTTAGATGGAGTATTTCTGGGCGATAGGGAATATACATTTTTAAGACTTTGGATATATTCCAATTTTTGTACCTCAAAAGTATGTACCAATATGCTTTCTCATTAATAGTAGAAGAAAGGGGCCATTTTTCTGGCATTGTGGCCAACACTGGGTATTAGTGTAAGAAAATTGTATTTTTCTCAATCTGATAGGAAAAAAAATTTCAATTTATATTTCTTTGCAACTTGAATTGCATATTAGTATGATATATTTTTATATGTTTATTGGCTGTGTACATTTATTCTTTTGTAAATTATGGCACTTCATTGACTGTGAGACACCACTGATTATAAAACACATCACTGTTTTATGTACCACCAAGAAATTTTACAAAACAACACCCTGTGCTACTAAACTATTACACAAATATTTATTTTCATTTGAAAAAGCTACTCTGATTTTAGAGATGTCAAAATATCTCTAATATGCATTTTGGAATCAATGAAATATGGTACCTATTGTTCTCATCTTTTTCTATTGCATAGTCTTCTTTTACTTATTAAATTTGTTGGTGATTTATTACAGATATTTTCCCCATTTATCATTTCCATTTATAATTTTACGATGATATTTTAAAAAGCATATAAAATTTTTTATATTTTTATGAAGTAAAATCTATCAATGTTTTCATTTGTTGTTTTGGCCTTTGATGTAATGTTTTCCATCCTTAAACTATTACATTATTTACATAAACTTACTTCTAACATTTCTCCTATTTTATTTTTTAACTCTACATTTAATCCACCTAGTCTTTATTTCATTGTGTGAAAAGGAAAAGTTTCAAACTTTGTTTTTTCTCTCTACACTTCTCTCTACATTTAATCCACCTGGAATTTATTTCATTGTGTGAAAAGGAAAAGCTTCAAACTTTATTTTTTCAAATAGTTACCTATACATGCACCATTTATTAAATAAGCCATCATTTCCCCACTGATCTAAAAGATCACCTTTATTGTGTACTCAATATGTCTATACAAATGGGTCTATGCATAATAATGTAATAATCTAACTTTATTGTCTCATATCAGCACCACATTGTTTAAATTAGTATATCTTTCTAATATGTTGTAATACCATATTTTATGGATTCTCAGGTATTTTTTAAATCTTAAGATCTCTGAAATCATTATGTCTTACAATAGAAAATAAAAAGAATTATATCAAAAAAATTAAAAAATTAAAAAAAAGAATTATATCACAACTGGCAACATTTAAAATTTTTATTTATTAATAGACGTAAAAATAATATTTTGCCTTGTAGTCAATAATACCTTGGATTCAATAAATTATGGTGTGTGAAAATGCATATCTACCCTTCTTATCCATCTTTTTCCGTATTTTGGCTCTTCTTGTCTATTTACTCTTCCAGATTAATATTAGAACCACTTTGTCAAAATATTTTGTGATTTAATGAGGTAAATTTCTAGATTAATATAGGGAGAATAATCATCTTTACATCTTTAATATTTAAAATATTAAATATTTTCCACCATGAGAATATTTTCCTCAACATGTCATGTTTCTCCACTTATTAAATTATTCTTTTACTACCATTGGTAAAGTTTTATAGATTTTTTTTCATGTAACTTTTACATATTTCTTTCTAGACTTATTAATATCAACTTCAATTTTTTTGTGTGTATATGCAACTATCAATGGGATCTTTTTTGTGTTACATTTTTTAAATGATTATTGCTACTCTATGGAAAAGCTACTGACTTTTATTTATTTTTGGTAGAATGAATTTATCCTGGGAAATTGAATGTCAGAAAAGAAATTATGGAATGAGCAAAGGATCCACACAGTGGGAGGTTCGAGAGGAGGGAAATGAGGAGGGAGTAGTGTCCGCAAAGACAGGAGGAGAGTCTGAAGACGAAAACTTGCCATAAAAACAACTCCGGTCATTTTACTGAACACTTACTCTCTGCCAAGTAGTGTGTGTGGGGTTTATGTAATCCTCAAAACAATCTCATAGAGTAGATACATTTCTTATAAAGAAGAGGAAACTGGGGCCCAGAGAGATAAAAATTTCCCTGGGTCACACAATTGGTCAATAGGAGCGATGAACTTTTAAATCCTGGACATGTGACCCCAGAGCCTCTAAGCTCTTAAACACTAAGTGGTATAGCTCTTCCCCCTCTTCTTCCTCCTTACTGAAGAGAAATACCTCCTAACTAGCACAAACAGAAAACCCACTGGGAAAGGTGGCATTTGGCCCTTGATAGATGGGCTGGACTTCGGCAACAGAAATGGGGAATCCCAGATTGGTTTGCCAGATTTAGCAAATAAAAATACATGACACACAATTAAATTTGGATTTCAGATTAATAATTTT